>NC_054748.1:34730984-35025984 GCF_018143015.1 Lytechinus variegatus
TTGTGCCCTTTTCATATGTTGTTTTATTGATATGTATTTAATATGATTCTTGCTTAACTATCTTTACTACATCATGAAATATTATCTTGGAAAAAATTTACATCACCTTTAATTTCCCACTTTTATTGTCATTAATGATTTCTAATTAGTCACCACAAAATCCATGTACTTTCAGCCAGACAGGGTGTGTCGCAGAATGGTATAAACAAACCCTGCCTGCTGTTCTTAAAATCAACACTGCCTCATCGATCAAAGCGCGGGAAAGCACTTGTACCGATTTTATCCCATTTCTAATAACTCGATCTATTGTCTGGAAATGTGTTATTGACTTTATAATCATTTGTGTGTTGACTTTCTTCAACAGCTTGCGCACGATCCAATCGACTCTGGCTGGGATCGACAGCATCATAACTCACAGCACATGTACATACTGGCGTAGGCCTACAGTTGGGGGCGCTTGGGGGCTTTGGCCACCAAAAATTTCACCACGAATAAAAAGGAAGAAAGATATAAGAAAATGAAAGGGGTCAGAGGTAATTCGACATCTCATTTTGGACATGTAAATGTCAAAATCTATCAAAAAAATTGTTTTCTGTACTTAAAAGGTCGTAATATATGCTTACTCGCTCGCAGATTTTGACAAATTATTGTCCCACAGGCCATGTACGGCCTCCTCATCTTTTTTTTTATCATAACACTACTGTGCACTTACGTACAGAGGCAGTGTCGTATAGCCTTACCAAGGGAAAATAGAGGTGCAATATTATGATCTTAATAGGGCCCCTAGCTAAACTTAGTTTACATGGCAATCTTACATATCAATGAAACGCAAGTTTCAAGTTTCAAAATTTATTGATCAAAATCCACACATATTGGATCATTCTCAATTTTACAAACAAACACTGAACAATTACAGTGAAACACATAAAGATACATATAAATATAAAAATAGATATGAATACGAAATACAGAAAATTATCGTTAACAATATTCATGTTGAGCCTTAAAACATATTCGATACATATATTCGAAGCAATAATTGACCTCTTATAGCATAGGTAAAATTATATGTTTTTCTTTTGAAAGTTTCTTTGCACGATATTATTTAAATATGTAAATTATATTACGTTCAAGATGCAATGAAACGTTTTATCGTGTGGGTTATACCCCTTTCTATCATGTATATTGCATTCCATCCCATGAACCGCCTCTGTGATTGTAGGGGACGGAATCTACAACATAAAAACGGGGACGGAATCTACAACATAAAAACTCTATTGTCAAAAGCCTTTCATGACAATGCAGTCTTTGTCGAAGATTGGTAAATAAAAGTGCAGTTTCGTCCTGGAATCAGAACAAACATTTTTTTCAGCTCAGAATCTTACCGATGAGCTGTCCCGGTGCACCAACATTCGACAAAGACCTCCAAGCTATCCACTGTCATTTTGACGGAAATTACCATAAGTTGTAGAATCTGTCCCGTTGCAAATTTAAAAACTCGCTATATAACAGTAGGTGTCAACGAAATTTCTTATTTTCTTTCCTTAAGAAACAATAGGAAAGTTCCCATCTATCCTCATACAAAATATTAGGATTTAATGTCTAAAGATGCATTTTGGATGGATATATTTTATTTCAATTTGATGCAAATTTAGACCCAGTTCTCTTTGAATTGGGATTCTCTACAAAAAAGACATATTATAATTTTGGGGCATAGTTTACGAGTCAATATCATGCAGAATGATACGAGATAAAAAAAAAAAGGACTCAACTAAACTGGTCAAGTGGTGGTAATGATGGTGATAAGGATCATAAGTAAATCTAATTATGGTAGAAGTAAATATCATGATCAAGCTATAATATTATGCTGTGAACATGTTGACGTGTATACAACAGAAGCTAACATAAAACTAAAGCGTCGAGTTACTTTTTATAAATTGATACTGATAGCAGAAAATGTTTAATCCAAAATCTGAATACACAGAACAAAAAGTATTCATTTGTGGAAACGTGGATTGGAATGTCTATATTTGTATAAAGGAATCTACTTACAGTATTATTGATCGCCGGTGAATTAATTGTCGGTCTTCTTCAAAACTTTTCGAACAATGGCAGATGATTGCAAATTTAGGAACTAAAAACCACTCGAGAAAAATTATCCTCAGTCCTCCCTGTAACGGGCTAAAAAAAAGCACTCCGTCCGAAGTGTACGAGAAAGGCAGTTATGTTACCGGTAGAAATGCAACAGCTGCTTAATCAGAACGAACGAAATGTTTATTGATAATTGAGGAGTTTACTCAATCAGTTCTGGTAGTATGATTACATTAGTGCAGGAAATATTATCGTTTTTCTGTTTGGGGGTCTATGTTGCGTTGGGACGCGGTATTGGTAACGTTCTTGTTTGAGGACCGAGTCTATTGGCTTGCAATCCATCCCCATGGAAACGACAAACATTCTGGGATCAAAGGTCGTGAGGTGCTTACTTCCTGGCTTGGTATCAAGATTTGAAACGTGTTGGAAGGAGGTATAGACTGGGAGAGAGAGGGAGAGAGAGAAAAAAAGGGAAAGGGGGGGGGGGGAGCAGGGCTTCAGAACCGGGGCAAGAGTGTATGGGGGCATCAGTCCCGCCCCCAATCTTCAACCATTATTGTATCGCCTGTACAAAAATAACACGTAAAAATGACCACCAAATTGCGAACTTGTTCATGTTCAGCTAACCTTCTTCCTCTTTAGTCTTAACTCCCCCCCCCCCCATCCATCCACTTTCAAATTCTTTCTGTCGCCGCTGGATAGAGAGAGAAAGAGAGAGAGAGGGTGGGGTGCTGAGTCACCTTGTAAAGAAAACTATAAGGCAGGGTGTTACCTTGATATTTCTAAAGGGGGAAACGATCCGAGGGTGACGTCATAGTCATGAATATATATACATATATGTGTATATATTTTCATTTCAATTATAGAAATACTTAAGTAACATTGACCACCTTTATTTTCTAAGAAAATACTTTCACCCTTCCTTCTTTTCCCCATTGATCCCCTCTTCGCTACATACTGACCGCTGTGGCGGAGCGCAAACCTGGGGAAGAGAGAGAGAGAGGGGGGGGGGGGGGCTTAGATGACATGTGTGAGGCCAGAAACGTGAAGAAGGGACAGGAACTTTATAACCCCCCCAAAAAAAAATAATAAATAAATAAAATAAAATAATAATAATAATAATAATAAATAAAAATAAATAAATAAAAAAATAATAATGTAATAAAGAATGGGAAATAAAACAAAATAATAATAATATAATCCATTCATGAAAATAAGTGATGATAATAATAACAATACTTATCGTCATAATATTATTATTATTATTATCATGATGATTTTATATTACTATACTATATTGATATATTCAAATGCACATTGCAATAAATATATTTATAGGCCTTCATGACTATAATAATCGTGAAATTTCGCAGAAAATTAATATTCAAATAACTTCACCTGCGAATAAAAGGAAAGAGTAACGACAAGGATGACATGAGACAATGCTTTAGTTGTAAAGAATTTTCTTCAGCATATTTGACGACATTCGAACTGTCGTGTAATTACAGTCATGTAGGTCATGTTGAGAATTTATGCATATGGTGTAAATGCATGTTGATTGCACATTCAAAATTTAGCGAAATGAACATGGTAAAACAGAGATTAAATATTGATAAGCATATTACTAAAATTACATATAAAAGTTATACTGTCTCTGTTATCAATTTGGCTATTTCGTTGCAAGTCAGTGTTTTAGAATGGTATATCATGATAATTATACCAAGTATTCCACGTTTTGTGTGTGTGTGTTTGAGTTTTGTCAGACGTGTATCAATCAGATATGATTATTTACGTCTGGGACCGACCTTTAACGTCACCATCCGTGACCTGGGGAGCGTTTCATGAAAGGACTTGTCAGACGTTTTATCCGACAAGTCCCATTTCATCAGACAGTTACTATAGGAACAGTGCCTCTCAGCCAATCAGAATCAAGAAAAGATGTCAGATCTGACAACTTGTCGGATGAAAAATGAAAATGATGAAACGCTCCCCAGGGCTCGAACCTCTGCATCAATTTGTAACTTCCCCACAGCTTGGATTACAGGCGCACGCCACAACGCCCAGTTTTGATAAAAGTATTATGCTTCAACTGTAGATGGAGCTCTTCATCATTTGTCATTTACCAATTGAGTGGAGAGTTTTTCCACCTCTCTGTGGTGTGAAGTCGATATTGAGTTATAAGGCAAGAGGGGGAGACAAGGGTGTGGCCAGGGGCGGATCTAGGATTTTTTTTGAAAGGGGGCCCGCGTCACATTTTCCCGATGAAAATTTTGACAAGCAAAAGAAATCCAGGTTCTTACTACCAACTCGAGATCACTTTTTTTCAGGAAAAGTTCGACGAACCCCCCCCCAAAAAAAATGTGTATATGTGTGTGTGTATATATATATATATATATATATATATATATATATATAATCAATAAATAGATAAAATTGGTTTAATACCAAATCGAAGTCATTTTTCCTCAATTGCTTATGCAGGCGGGCATACCCCCCTAAAAAAATGTTGTGCCCCTCACCCCTCAAGGGGGGGGGGGGGCGATATGCCCCCAGTATACCTGGATCCGCCACTGATGATGATGGTGTTGGTGATGGTGGCGGAGTGATGATGATGATGACGATGATGATGATGGTGGTGGTGGCGGAGTGATGATGATGATGCCGATGATGATGATGATAGGTTTGGTGGTGGTGGTGGCGGAGTGATGATCGATGATGATGATGATGCCGATGATGATGATGATGATGATGATGATAGGGGTGGTGGTGGCGGAGTGATGATGATGATGATGGTGGTGGTGGTTGTGGCAGAGTGATGATGATGATGATGATGGTGGTGGTGGTGGCGGAGTGATGATGATGACGATGAATATTATGTTGCTTTTGTTGATGATGATGATGATGACGATATGTCTGTCACTGCTGCTGCTGATCTCAATTGAAATTTCGTTCTGGGAATGACAGTGGTGATACCAATACAGATCAATAATGATAAAAATGTCGATCAATGGGACAGGCTTAGAGATTTTCACCTTTTGCAGTGGCCGGGGGGGGGGGGGGGCGGGGCCCTCGATTGATAGACGATATATATAAACATAAATTCCAATGATGACAAGATCGTGCTTCTTCTCTTAGTTTTATTGAAATTGTCTTTCCCCGTTTTCCGTCGATATCATGAACTCATTTGATAATGCTACAGCTCATTCTATTATGCAGATGCCAACAGAGGCGGCGACGACCCCCGCCCCTTTGGCTAAGGCCTGTCATCTAAGTGCACCCACTGGGCAACTTAATTGGTCCCCGAATTAGTTTAGATTGGACAATTAGCCAATGGTTTCACCTGGAACAAATAGCCAATTGGTTTCAATTATGACAAAATAAGATGGAGGTCTCCCACATTCCAAAATGTATTATGATAATATATGTTTTAATAATTTAGAAAAAAAATATCAGGTATAAATGTATTTCAAGCAGATTGTTAGAAAGTATGTACATGCATGTATATGTTATTCATAATGTCATTTGCTTATTATTATGTTATGCTGAGAAAAAATGATTACACTTGTATATACTTTTATTATTGGAATGTGGAAATAAATAAATCAAATTAAATCGAATTGGGACACATGAACAATTGGTTTCAATTGCTTTCAATTGATTTTCAATGAATTGGGATATTGTGATTAGTTTATTTCCATTATAAGCATTGATACAATACATATGTCATCGTTTTTGCAAAGCATTTTTCATCATTTTCCATTTTCCAGTGATACATTAGTTTAAGAAACAAGTAAAGGATGAGTAACAAACAATGGAATACCCATAGATGACAATAGCTCAATTGCAATGGATTAAAAGTTTATTAGTAGAACACACACTCGCTCTCTTCCTTCCTCTTTGTTCTTCCCTTTTATCTGCCATCACTCTTATCACCCTTAATCCACACTCAACAAGCCCTGCTTTTCTAACAACCTTAAGGAAGTGCCTGCATTTGTCTCTAAGGATAGCGATCTCCAACCTTAACGGAGGAAGTATACAAGAGAGAGAGTGGATCCCTCAATTTCCGCAACTTTTATTTGAATAGTAACAATGAATAAAACTAGTTATATGCAAAATGCTTTTAAGCTTAGTGTTCTATCATATCGAGATCGTTGGAAATTAATATGATTAATATTGTATAATGTCTATTATAAATATTTATTTATATATGTAATATTGTGTCACTGTCCATGCACTCCAATTTGAAACCTCAAAGTCAAAGGATATTTTACTGTATATCAATAATAGGCAGGGATAGGGGAAATATTTCAGGAATATATATAATTGACGTAGAAAAAGGGAGAAAGGATATAAAATTAAGGCATCACAAACAGGTTTTGGCCATGTAGGGGTGTAACTGCACTTAAGGAAAACAAAATATGCTGCCCCCTCAAAATATAGCCTGGCACCCACAATAAAGTAGCCTTGGAGCCCCTTCCCGAAAAATTTGTTCCGTGCGCAAACTGGTGCAGAAAATTGGGCGTGCGTGACCGTGCGTTGATCGCGTTGATCGTGCGTCGCTATATATCCAGAAGGCAGAAGCAAAGCCGAAGCCACTGATCGAATCGTACACAAATAAATTACCCTAATTCACTCCAAACGTGAGTATAATTTAGTATTTTTCAACCTGAAAAATTATTTTACATATCTTTGACACAATCAATCCAAGTTGTTTTACCCAATCGGTGTTAATTTTATTACTTCTTCCCTCTGTGTTTTTATATTCTTCGGCGATCACATCGCTAACATAAATATATATCTGTGGGACCGAGGTGAAATATTGGTGTACATGATGTATGTGAGTGGGTGGGAGAGAAGTGAATGAGCGGTGCTAGAATAAAAAATGTGTACATTTGCCGATAATATTGAATATCATGAATCTCACCTCGATGCTACATGTAAATCCCGCTTCAACTGGTCTAGCGTGCGAGATATTTAGCGTCGAGGCGAGATACATTACCGCAGAGATGCCAAGTTATAATTAAAAGCTATGTTCGAATACGGGGCATCGCGAGCGCTGGTTGTGGTGGCACGGTTTTCGCGCGGGTTTTGCTGCGAGTGGCATCGCCTCTGTCTGGGCGGCTCATTGAAAATGGGGTTTAATGCGCATGCGCACATAGTAGGTGCAATCTCGTGCCTTTTAACAGACAGCTGAAGATGTGCTCTTTCTGTGCATATAAGTTTCAATGTGGATACTCGCCTGTAAAGTGTGGATATCGGAGCTTGAAAGTTCATCAAATTTTTGGACGCGTAAATGTTCGAAATTTTTTTATGGTAAGTAAAACAAGAATCCGATTAGGTATACAATTTGACTGGAAATATATTTGAATTATCAAAAAATCCAAACTTACGCGATTCTGACGTTGCGCAGTCCAGATATAAGAGCTGCCAGCTACCCTTGTCACAGCCGGTCTCTCGGCAGTCGAGCTGCCCGATGCGCCTGCGGTTGGCAGGGCGATGCTACTCTTGTCACAGCCGGTCTCTCGGCAGTCGAGCTGCCCGATGCGCCTGCGGTTGGCAGGGTGATGGGAGCGGTCGATAGTGAGTCGTTCATGCTGGATTGAACTAGATCGTAAATTGCTTACTTGATGATTATGTTGTGTCTTTCTTGGGAAATCTCTGTCATTATACCGTAGATAATTATTCTGATATTGATTTTAATACATACATTTGTCACAGAAAGATTTTATCATCCCAAGGTTATGTGACTCAAGTCAAGAGTCTAGGTGGTTGATTATCGTTTCATTTGGAAACTGGATTTGCTTTTGACAGTGGAATATCAATGTTGACTTTTCTAAAATTAAATTCATGGGTGGAAATCCCAGGGGGACACGTCCCCCTACCCAAAATAATAGGGGGACATGTAACAATAATACATTTTTTTTTCTTTCTTTTTTTCTTTTTTGGGGTTAAAATGACCTTACAACAGTTTGGGGATAAACTTTTTTTTTTTTAACTTGTCAGAGTTGCCAGCATCCATAGGCGGCGAAAGCTGGGGGAAGTGTACCCCCCCCGCCCTTAATTTGAGGTGGGGGACGATCCCCCCACCTCAATTTTTTTTTTGATAACCTTTTTTTTTGCTTGTCAAATTTAGTTTTCTGCGTCCCCCTATAATTTTTGGTTGATAACCTTTGGTGTATTTTTTTGATTATCAAAATAATTTGGTGGTCCCCCCTAAAATTGTTGGCTTTCGCCGCCGATGCCAGCGTCCCCCTACCTTTGGGGCCAATTTCCCCCCATGATTAAAATGCAAAAAATTTGTTGTTTAATTTTTCACTCTCAGAGGAAATATTTCACTTCCACATGGCTCATGTCTATTTTTTTTTCTATGTTATTCATTTTTTTTCTATTTTATTATAATTATTTTTTTTTTCAAGAAGGGTGCAGGGGGGGGGGGGGGTTGTGTTCATAAGTTGAAATGGGGATGGGATTTGTATAAGTTTTTGTGTCACTTTTGTTCTCTTGTTTTGAGTGTTGGAGCTTTGATGCCTGTTTTTGTTGCTGTTCAGAGCTTTATTTATGTGCAGTGATTTCACGCTAGAATATGAACTTATTTTTCATTAAAAAAGGAGTGCTCGAACATGGCCTTTGTTGTAATCATACATATCTAAGAAATGCATATATTAAAGCTTAATTTTTATGTTTCCTTCTTGATACTTGAATTACATGCAATGCTACATCTTTACACCCTCAGACTCTGCTGCTCATCCTTCCTAAAAAAATTGTAATCGAATGCCCATGGTCTCCAAAATGAAAGCTACATTATCCATCTATAAACAAATTGTTGAAACAATAAAATACATAAAGAATTGGTGAAACAATCAAATACATCAGAAAAGCACACTTGTATTTTTATACCATACAAAGTACATGTACAAAAGGAATGATATTTTTCATTTGTAAAAAAAAGACCCCATACATACATGTACACAATACTAAAGTTGAAAAAGAGCTAATTGTAATTTATATCAGAAAAGAAAAGAAATACATTAGAAATTACAAAAACAATACTTTAAACAAATTCATTTAGGAAATTATCTACATGATGCTGTTTTATTTTGATGCCAACTAAATTATATACAAATTATCTCTCATTATCACCTTCATTTGGCAAAAAAAAGAGGCGAGTAATTGTAATTTGCATAATTAATTAGAATTAATTAAAAGAAATTATTTTACACATAATAAGAATAAAAATTACCAAGTGAAATGATTACACATCAATTGAGTTTTCTTTCACCTTTCCATTGATACCTAAATTACTTCAAAGGGCTAAACAAAGAAGTTAGAGCCCGTTGAAGACTTGGGTTCAAAATGGTCACAAAATGGTCACAAAAATCGGTTATGCACTCCATTGACTTTACATTAAGACAATGACCACAAATTTGGATAAATATGCGCGACTTAAACTGGAATTACTTTATAATTTCTTGATGAAAATTTGAGTTCTTGGTATCATTTGAAAGGTCTTTTTAAGGGCTTTCAAATGATACCAAATTCATTGAGATTTGAGAATTTTCATTTTTTTTGTCACATACCTACAAGTTAAAAAAAATGTTATCACTAGAGGCGCTGGTCCAAAAATTGGGATTGTCCCAGAAAACAAGGATATCCTCATAAACCAAGACAAATCATGTCTTGATAAATTGAGACTGTCCTTGTTTATGGGGACGTTTTTTTTTCACTTCCCCCTACGGGACACAGACAGCAATTACGGAAATTGAGAGTGCTAAAAATAGATTCAGTGACCTCAATTCCCCCCAGTTCATCGTCTATTTTTCATGACTTACCGTCTTCCAATAATCTTGTTATGAAACCTGATATGTTTACATTGACTAGCACACTTGATTGGTGTCGGCACTTGACAGGTGAATGAACTTTCCTAGATTTCTTGTGTGAAGAAATCCTTGTAAACTGAGACAGTCCCTGTAAACTGGGACGATCCCAATTTTCTGACCATCGCCTCTACTGGTTATGCGTGAGATTTTCATGACTCGGCGTCTCTGCGCGCGCGCGGCCAGTACTTACACTCGTACGTTGCCAAAAGGCGCGCGTGCAACACGCGCGCATGAGATATGGGCTTCATGATATCGATCCATACTACAAAACCATGCGATGCACGCACGCGATTCATCGTATCACATACTAGCTGTGCGCTGACCATGCTGACTGCACTCTCGATTCGTCTCGCATGCCTGGCTAGACGTGAAGGCGGCCGGCCAGTCGTATAATCTAGCGAATAATGCTACTTTTTCTCTATTTTTTCTGTCGGGTCCCAATGCGTGAGATCGTGAGACGGACCCTGAATGCGTGAGTCTCACGCACAATGCGTGAGACTTGGTAGCTCTGCTACCGACAGGCGACAATGTCAATTGCCTCGGACCGTCTTGCCTAGCCAAGCGGCTTCTAACGTTAGAGAGTGAAAATCATTCACTGACGTATGCTTACTCTCAATGAAGCCAGGTATTCCTATCCATTCATGTGCGTGTAGGCCGCCAAAACCTGAAACTTTCGCCCCATGCAGAGATTTCTGCTTCTAAAAGATCTAGCCCTAAATCATTTACATGGGCAGTAGAGGCGCACTGCCATATTGGAGACTGTCTCCCATGAGACTGAGAGAGATTATCTCCAATATCAGAGACTTTTCTGAAGAATTTGGGTATCCAATTTCAAAGACAGTCTCCAGTTAGGTTTACCAATTTTCTTTGTTTACATTTGCTTCAAAAGGATTATCTTGGCGGCAAATAAAAATGTGATAAGCAGATTCCTCATGAAAAATTACCCCTTTTCACCATCTACTTAAAAAATTCACCGTCTACTTTTATTTTTATAAGGACTTTTGTTGTCATCCTCACACAAAACAAATGGGCCTCTTACCTCAGTGGGACAAAAGTTTGGGTGGAAAAAATCATGCTTTTGTTGGTGTTTCTTTTGTAATTTTGCAAAGCAAGTCTCCAATATGGGAGATTGTCTCCCTTATTGGAGAGAGTCTCCCATATTGGCCGTGCGCCTCTACTGATGGGTAGACAGCTGGCAGCCGTCTGTTTCGAGGAGTTTTTTAACATCTTTTTTTTAATTTCTCCTTGTACACAGACGGCTCGCTACCGTGCAGCCACCATTAGGGAACTTGCAATTCAAAATCCCCCCATCGGGGCTCTTCAATTTTTGTCTTTAATGAAAAATTTTGAAAATTAACATGACCAAAATGCAAAATTTTGAAAATTAACATGACCAAAATGCAAATTAATATTCCCTCATGACATTGACATTAATTGCCAAAAAATGGAGAAAAATCAAGTTAAAAGCAACAAAAATAGTGACTTAGATTGGCTGTCGCCGAGGTAAGTCTTTTGCAGGGAAGATGATGATGATGATTATCCACAGCTTTTGTAATGTGCCATATTTCTTTTAAAAACATTCATAGGTGCAGGCTCATCCAACATCCTCTGAAATAAGTGGGATTTGAGAGATGATTTGAAGAATTCAATGATGTCAGGTTCACAGAGCGTGGAGCAATGCATTGTAGATGGAAAGGCACGGTCTCCATATCCAGGGGAGACGCCGGACGCCAATGATCTCTATTTTTTTTTCAGGGAAGAGAAACCTGGATTGGTGATCTCTCTCTATTTTTTTTCACTTTTCAGGGAAGAGAAACCTGGATTGATTGAGTGCAGATTGTATATTGTGGTAATTGCAATCAGTCATTCACATTTCTACGATCATTGCTAAGCATGGTGTTACCGTTAATTTTCCTCTTGATCTTTACAGCAGGGTTCCGAGGCAAGATGATGGAGGAGGTGAAGCCGTACCCGGTCCAGCCGACTGGGGAGACTCTGGGCTACTTTGAACCTCACTCGGCCGACAGCACCTCTGAACCAAAATCAGAGTCTAAAAATGACCCGGATCAGATGGACATTGTAAAAGCTACACAGTATGGTGAGTAGTGCTCTTTAAATTATATTTTATTTCAGCCAAGTAATAAAGATGCATCGCTTTGAACGGTACCAAGATTTCCTCACACCCATCAGCCACGCTACGCTCCCTTTCTATAACCTGTTTCCTAGTCTTAATTCTTGCAGCAGTTTGCAAGTTCTGTTTAGAAACGGTTCAGGGAATATTGTGTAAGATTTTCGTAGTCAGCCATAGTAAATCTGTTTCAGATGGTTTTAAGGAATGCATAAAAAGGGAGAAACACAGTGGCACGGATGAGTGAACAAAAGAAGAAATGGGGAAAGGCGGAGAAGAAGAGTTAAGCAGAAGAAGAGGAGGAGGTGGTGGAGGGAGAAGGAAAGCAAGCACAGGGAAATAAAGTTTCTTTCTTTTAAATTGTCAAATTGATTATGCTATTAAATCGCTAATATTCATGCATTTTCAGGTGTGATCGATCGAGTCCGTAAGTTTGTTGAAGAAGGTTACGACGTGAATCAACCGGACCACGAGAATGTTACATTGCTGCATTGGGCAGCCATCAACAATAGGGCTGATATCGTGAGGTGAGTCAGTATTCTGAACATTTTAGTGACATTCCCAGTTTTCTGCGATACAGCGGGCAGAAAAGTCACAGAATTCAGGAAGAATATGGAATTCACATAATTTCTCAGGAAAACCTGATTTAAGTTCAATGTAAGAATATGTTTGAATTATGAAAGTACAAAGAAAATCTTGAAAATAAAAGTCAAAGCCTATGAAACAAAACTGTGCATGTGAAAAATCATACTCCGCAGTGTTTAGCATGTGTTTACCAATCTTTACTTTTCACAACATTACTGGTTTGTCGTATGTTTTGCATAATATGTCACCAAAGATCAGTGCAAATTAAGAGCATTAAAGAGGGCAGAATTCGCAATTTAGAAAATGGGAAACTGGGGTCTCTATCATAAAAATGTGAATCGCAAAACCATTAATGGAATTCTATTATTAGACAAGGCATCAATTTACACTTTGAACCCAGGTATTATGGGTAACCTGTAGGATGCAAAAGTTTATGTAGTTTGCTGAGCAGTTGGGTCCTGAAACTCTTGGAATGCTCCCCTGGAAGTGGAGAAAGGCACGCAAGGATCCGATGACCGGGGTAATAATTACAATGTAAAGCACTTTAATAGTAACGCAATTATTATGCACTACATACATGTAAATGTAAGTATTATTGTCATAATTACTACTACTGTCATTATTATCTGTTCTTAATCTCCTGTTAATGACATACAGGTACCTCGTATCCAAGGAAGCCATCATCGATAAACTGGGCGGGGACCTCAACTCCACCCCCCTCCACTGGGCGGTGCGCCAGGGTCACCTCCCCATGGTGGTGCTGCTGATGCAGTATGGGGCGGACCCTTCCCTGAGGGATGGGGAGGGGTGCAGTGGTATACACCTGGCTTGCCAGTTTGCTCACACTCCCATCGTAGCTTACCTCATCGCCAAAGGCCAGGTGAGTAAATTATAAATCGTTTTAAATAATATAGGATTTGTATAGCGCATGTATCCACCTTGTTAGGTGCTCAAAGTGCTCCTATATTGCCCCGGCTAAGCTAGTCTACTGATTCTGATGCGCACAGCTTTTTGAGGAATTACTTCCTGCAGGTACCCATTTACCTCACCCGGGTCGAGTGCAGCACAGTGTGGATAAATTTCGTGCTGAAGGAAAACACACCATGGCTAGGATTCAAACCCACGACCCTCTGTTCCAAAGGTGAGAGTCGGAACCACTAGACCACGACGCGCCCACTAAATAGTTACCAAGAATGCGTATAGCATTTCCATTTCATTGGAATGTAGGATGAAAGAGCACTGTTGATTAAATACCTTGCTCAATAAACATAGGATTTGTGGCAGGAATTGAACCCTGGACTTTCATGGGTCTCGTCAGGTGCCTTGGACTACTCGACTACGTGAGTACACTTCTGACGTTTAGTGCAAGAGTATCATGATTGCGCCTGAGAACAAATTTAAATCCACCGTTGCATCTCTGTTTGATATGTGACAAGCCGCCCCAAAACAAGCAATAAGTTGCCCTAAAGGAATTTCTGTGGCGCCTTTGTCTCCCTACTGGATGTTCTCAGTTACGGCATTTGGAGAATCTCAAATATTTGTTTCGCCTTATGGATGGGTGATCGCTTCTTTTAATATGTTCAATTAATTTTTTATCATGCAGGAAAAATATATGCTTTCATTCTATCATATATTTAGAAGTAAATATTCTACTTATGACCCCCCCCAAAAAATTAATTACTTCATGCGCTAAAATTGGGATGGAAGAGGGTGCTTTAGAATTCTCGTATACTTGTAAATGTAGACTCACTTTGATGCTTTGCTGTCTGACACATTAAAAAAGTTTCACTATTTGAATCTCATTTCTACAAAGTAGCAGTACAATTTTTGCCCTTTTTCTTTCTCTGTAGGATGCTAACATGATTGATGGAAATGGGATGACACCGCTTATGTGGGCTGCATATAAAGCTTTCTCGTAAGTATACACTGCCTTTATTGTTATATAAACGCAACTGGTAGGTAGTAATACTTATAATTGCATTCTTGTAAAAATTGTCTACATAGAGATATTAAGGAATGTTTATTCTTATTTTTCCATTAGTCTACACTATACATTGTGGCAATTTACCACTTTGGCTCGGAAGAAATTTTAGAATGATAAGATGACATAAACATTTTTTTAAATATGAATATTTGTCACATATCCTTTTGTTTAGTTCAGGTGGATTTTTTTTCTTTGACCTGCAGTTCTGTTTATCTTTGCTTTAAAATTATCTTACATTATGCTTCTTAATGCTTTGATATTATAACTGTGGGGTCCTGTTTCATAAAAAAAGCTTCTTATCATAACAAATGCGCAATTTCTGTTACAAGTTTACTATCAGCCAATCAAATTAAAGGATTTCAGTAGCTTTAAACTGCTGTTGCAGATGTTTTTTACACCAAGTTTTATGAAACGGCCCTAAGTGTTCCATCGTTTTTTCCATTGGCTTCAAGTACTAGATTTCATATTAATTAATCTTTGTAATATTTAAATCTTTTACTGAATTTTCCAACGCAGGATGGACCCAACTCGCCTCCTTCTCACCATGGGAGCGAACCCTAACATTCAGGACAAGAAATTTGAAAATGGCGCCCTCCACTGGGCCGCAGTGCAGGGCAACATGGCTGCCGTCAACTGCCTGGTGAAGTTCGGGGCAGATACCTATATGGAAAACAAAAGTGTAAGTGCCCTCTAAAAATATTCCTACAGAATATAGATGTATAAACTTTTATAGTACAGCTGAAGTGGAAAATATTAAACAGGGTGTAAAGAATATTAAAAGGCTAGTGAAAAAGGACATTTAGGTCGATATTAGGACATTCAGTTGGCTTGTGGGGAAACAAGAGCTTCATTTTAAAATCGTGATGTTGTCAAGTTGCCCCTTTACGATGAGCTCAACCTAACTCTGGGGAGCGTTTCATCAACATTTTCATCCGACAAGTTGTCAGATCTGACATCTTTCCATGATTCTGATTGGCTGAGAGGCACTGTTCCTATGGTAACTGTCGGATAAAATGGAACTTGTCGGATAAAACGTCAGACAAGTCCTTTCATGAAACGCCCCCCCCCTCGATTTGCCTGTCTGTTTACCTTGGTGACACTCACTGTAGTCATTGATAACCATAAACTAAGCACCTGCTTGCATGTTTCATTGATTTATTCTATAATTGCCAGTGATACAAAACTCGGTGTGTCACAGTCAGGGAAAAGACAAAGGGAAAAAGGGTGGGCTGGACTAGAATTTGAATCTTCACATACTGTATGGTCTGGGGTTTTATCTCCCACCTTTCAAACATAGGGTTCTTGGTTCAAATCCCAGCCCTCACGTGCTTACTATCAGTATGAAATGTATCCCCATTGTTTGAAGGGGGATAGGTACCTGGCAGGATTAGTTCCTTAAATGCACCAAGTGTTGGAGGGATAACTTGAGCTTAAGCCCATGTAATAATGGTTGCACCAAGGGGGCCTTTTCATAAAGCTGTTCGTAAGTTAAGAGTGTCTTTAAGAACGACTGGTGATCCTTTTTGCGTACTAAATCTTCGCCAATGGTGTGTACCATTTACCACAAGAAAGGATCACTAGTCATTCTTAAAGTCGCTCTTAACTTACAAACAGCTTTATGAAACACCCGCCTAGCATCCTTTTGGAGAAAGCACTAAATATGTAAATCCAGCTATCTTTATTATCTTCATTTTTTTTAATTTGTGCAGCATCAAACGTGTATGGATCTGGCAAAATTAAGACGGAACGGCTACCTTGTGATGAGAATAAAAGAGTTCAGAGGAGAGGCTGAAGTCGACAATTCAACATTGCTAAAGAGGCTGAAATCAAATAAGGTATGTGCATGAAGTACATTCAGAGGAGCACTTCGTGAAACAAATAGCGATTTCACTTATTATTGTTATAAGCTACTGAAATCCTTGCATCTGATTGGCTTGGAGCTTGTATTCCAGTGAAAATCACTGAGAGGATACTTTGTGAAACACTCCCCTGCAGTCATCTTTCATCCTTGAAGAACATTTCATGAAACAAGTAGCCAGTGATTTTCATGGACAATTTTTATAAGCTACTGAAATCCTTGCTTCTGATTGGCTAAGAGCAAAATTGTCAGTAAAATTTACTGAGAGGATGCTACATGAAATACTCTCTAGGTGGAGGTGGCAGGAAGACACATTTATATTCGGAATAGAATGAGAGAAAAGGGCTAACAAAAAGAATAATTATTTAATTCTGAGAATTGTTTAGTCGGTTCTTTTTAATAATTGCTATCATTCTTACACATTTATCTTTACAACAAAAAAATACTGATACATATAGATTATTAAAAACAGCTTACATATTGATGCAGAACAAGATTTTGTTGGGAAAATCGAACAATTTGTTTTTCGTTATTGAAATTTTTTTTTTTTTAAACTATATTTTCATGTTTTCTGTTGATTTTAGTTTTTCAGTGTAAAGCCTTGAATTGAAATCACTTGTATTCACTTTAGCTCAGTTCAGATCAACTTATTCCAATCCAATATAGTAAGTTCAGTTCAATTCTAATAATATTGATAATGTTGGCAATTTTAATGATAGGTTGTAATTGGTTTGTCAACTCAAATCAAGTAGGTTTATTGACAATAAAAAAGGACATGCAGTTTGAATGCTAAATTTATTTATTTTTACCCGTCCCCATAATAAATAAATGAAATTAAAACACTAGTACTTAAAAATACAGTAATTTATGCAATTGATCTAAGATAAAATATACATAAACATGGGTTGGTAATGAAATGTAAATAATAATCTGAACATATTAGTATTGGAATGCCTACAATACTAATCAACCAAGGAATAACTAGTTCTAACAGTGGTGGCTATTAAATTTCTTTACTGATCTGAGATGAAATTTACATGAACACATCCCAGTAATGAAATGCATATGATAATCTGAACACAAAATAGAAACACCTGCAATACATACAAAAAATATACAATACAACCATGACATAATAGTTCTGAAAGTGGTAGCTCTGAATTTTTTTTGTGGTTTTTTCTGTTTTCTTTTGGTAGGCGGTAAGGAAATGGGTGATGCAAATTGTTCCATTCCTGGTTATCTTCCTCATGGGCTTCATTCCTCAACTCAGTCAGCCTTGGTGGGTCAAAGTCATTGCAGCGCTCTGCACGTACGGGGCAGTCTATACATTATTCAGGTTAGTTTCATGTATTATTTGTGTATTTATTCATTTGATGCACCACGCCGTACACCGGGGTACTACGGTACCCCGGGGTACGGCGTTGTGCAGCGCCATCTCGTGTTGTAATAGTGTACAGTTACATTGTTTTCATGGTGATCACGGTCGTACGATCGGTGCGACAATCATGACAATGAATGGGGACAATGATCACAACGCCTATTTCCTTTCTTTGATACAATCTAATGCCAATAATAGTAAACAAATTATACTTAAGAATTTAAATATACTTTTCGACAGCTAACTTACACAAAAGATTAGCTTATAGTCCCAAAACTCGCCCTGGTACACGCGGTGGGGGTGGTGTAGGCCCGGTGTAGGCTTATTACTCGTCCATCACAGGCCGGATCACAGGCACAGCGCAGTGCATGTGCAGCGCATTTGCAATGGTATTGCATGAATTTCCAAAAGTGTATTCAACTAAATAATTGAATTGAATTGAATTCAAAGACATAAGATCAATATTGACAACTACAGGTATCATTATTGAACAGTGAAGATATCATTTGCATGCATTAACTCTTAACATGCCACGCACACTACTAAGCCAATGCCACAGTGCTAATCCGATGCTAATCCCCTGTGCCAGCCACAAAACCCCCCTGTGCCACATTGATTTTGGGATCGCGAGTCGTATTCACTCCTTCCAATAGTCATAATTACAATTGCTTGTAACTCTCTAACGATTAGTTTATCCACAAAATATTGTGTAGTAAAGTTGTAGGAAATTACCTACTGCTTATAATGATGTCCTCATTATGTGGATTGGTTATTATCTTTACCGCTAAAATATGAGTTGTATCAAGTAGTTCCATTTTGTGGAGTGTTTTGTATGGATCAAAAACCTAGGTCTCTTCTCTCTCAGAGGCGGAGCCATATCTTGTAAAAAATGTAGAAATACTCGAAAAAGTCGAATGTAAACCGCGTGAGTAAGTTTATCTGTCAGAAAGCAGAGTTCACACTGCACACAATAGTGCTAATTACGGCGTGCATGCGATGCGCAATACAATGCAAAACGGCGTAACAATGATTGTTATTCCGAATGTGCGCAGCCATGCACGAAGCAGGCGAGGGTAGGAAACAATGCAAGCACAAAGCAATCAATAGTAGGCGTGCGAGCACGAGTGTGGCATGTTATAGTAGGATACGTAACGTGCACGAAGCACTCAATGAGTTAAATGTTACATAAGATCACTAAAAAGAAAAAAAAATCTGTACAAAACATTAAAATATACTTGTACACATTTTTTGGTAACCCAGGGTACAGCGCAAAAAATAAAATAAATAATTCAACAAAATGGTGGATTATTATTTGGTACCCCAGGGTACCAAGTACTGCATCATTTGTCTGTTTACTTATTCATTCATCATTTATTTATATTTATTTGTTTATTTTTTAGTTAATGAATTTATTTGTTGGTTGTTTGGTTATTTGTGTCTTATTTCGGCAGGGTAGCCTCATCAGTAACTGTTCAGACCCCTCTTGTGTGAAGTCGTGGTAATGATGCTGTGTTGATGGTGGGGGGGGATCGTGATGATTATATACTGTATGCATGCATGTTTGATGATGATGGTGATGATGACGATGATGATGACGACGGTGATGATGAAAACAATAATGATATGTAATGAGCATGATGTTTGTAATTAATGTCAAACTATGATAATGAGGAGGGGGATAATGATGATCATGATGACGAGGAGGCGGATGATGGTGATGACGATGATGGTGAAAAATATGATATTTAATGAGCATGATGTTTGTAAATATTGTCAAATTATGATGATGTTTGATGATGAAGATGATGATAATGAAGAGGGGGGAGGGGGATAATGATGATCATGAGGAGGCGCATGGTGATGAAGATGATGATTTGGGGGGGGTGGGGGGTTGGGAGTGGTCATGAACTGACAATCAATGATACATTACACTGACTATACAGGGTACCTACACATGTAAACCATTATTTTAAGATTGCATTCAAATGCACAATGACAAAAAATTGTAACAAAATGCAAGTATTACCTTGGAAGTTTGCTTTCTTTTTTTCTTTCCCTAGAACATTTTTTGATCACCGGTTTGGCGAGCTTGTGTCACTCTGTATCTCCATAGCAACCAAAACTTTTCTCTACGGAACCTATGCTATCTTCCTGTGGCCTCATATCCTTTTCAAACAATACCGGGGACATGTTTCATAAAGCTTGTTCATTATTTTATGAATGACATTAATTACAACTTAATTTTCACAAACCAATAGAGTCTTGAACAGTTTACTTGCATTTGTGAAGTTGATATTGGCAATCAATATTCAGTATTCTGTTTGATCTCTTATTTTGCAAATTTGGTTCAGCTTAATTATGGTTATTGTTATGATGATGATGATGATTATAATTAAACATACTAACGGTGAGGATGGTGATAACAAAAAGTGCATTAATTATTACAAACAGCCTTTCTTGTACAGTGCCTATGATTGCTTAACATCTCTCAATATTTCAAATCATGTTGTGTATTATAACTTGGGCTCTTTCCTTAGTTTGTATAAAATGTCTCTCATGGAAGGAGCGGAAAATATATTTGAAAACATCTTCCATCACAAAAATAAGATCTAATAAGTTAGATAATGCTTTCCAATTATAAATGCACCTTTTCGCATAGCATATCATAGTGTGGAGCGTTGTGGCCCAGTGGATTATCTTTGGACTTTGAAACAGAGAGTCGTGGGTTCGAATCCCAGCCATGGCTTAATTTCCTTCAGCAAGAAACTGATCCACAATATGCTGCACTCAACCAAGGTGAGGTAAATGGGTACCGGTAGGAAGTAATTCCTCAAGAAGCTGTGTGCGCTGTGAACGCCTAGCTTAGCTGGGTAATATAGGAGTGCCTTGAGCACCTAACAAGGTGGATATGTGCGCAATATAATTACCCTATATTAAGATGAAAACTACATAGTTATTTTTCTAAGCAGTGTATTCGTAAGTGATTTGATTCCTTGACGGTTCCGTTCACATCAGTCACTTCTTCGCAACGTGATCTTCTGTGCGTCATCAGTTTACATGTATTATCAATTCTGGGCAACAATGAAGAGAGACCCTGGGGTTATCCAATGCACACAAGAAGACAGAAAGAGAGTAAGTTTAATATGAAATAGAAAATGAGATATGAAAATGAGTTCAAACTTAATCCAGTAAATGACACCCAGCAGTGTTACTTTGTATAAATGAAAATGAATATATTTATTTGTTTCGTTTTGTTTACCAAGGGTAACCCCATCAGTGGACGAAGCACTGATTTTCTTTGGGGCCCTGCATACAAGTAACAAATACATACGTATAATAAATACAAACAATGAAAAAGTATTTAACAAGGAAGAAAATATATTAAAAGAGACATACAACCTGCGGGACATGCACACAGACATACTGACATGTGTGTATGTAGAATAAAAGTCAATATATACATGCATATTGTGCATATACAAATCCATATAAGAATATACTTCCTATGATCATTATGTTTATTGATCAATTTTGTGTTTTCTTGATTGCTTGTCCCTGGAACCAGTCAGATGCATATAATATATCGTCGGCCTTATGCCAAAAGGGCCTTAACCCGATTTTAGGGGTTCTGAATATTTTATAATAAATTTAACACATTTCATGTAAAACTTAATAACTTAACACGTTTATCGAAATTGGCTTCAAAAGCAAAAAAACGACCACAAACTTTTGATTATTAGAGAGGCCAAAACCTTTATAAACGCCATTATCTCGGAATGGCCAAAAGCAGTTAAGGCCCTTTTGGCATAAGGCCGACGATATGTGCCCTATAATCTAGTAGAAATCTATTCATTCAAAAATATTTATTCAGGATTACAGGATCAGTCAGAAACCTGAGATATTGACAAAAAAAGCATGGCGTTCTTGCCAGATGTTTGGTCTTTTTTCCAAGCAATAATCATACAAGGTCCCACATGTGCTTACCCGTGTTGTTCATCTTCAGTGTGGTAATTTTCAGCTTCATTGATTTGATGATTTCACAGAGTAGATTTATGTTAATATTGGATCTAGATCTACTACGATATTGTGACAATTGATCTTGATTGCAAAGACTTATTTGCTGCCACTACTTTCCTTGGCTTGAATTTATCTTTCAATGAAGAATAAGATAATACTGTCGATATTGTAGACAAATTTGTATGCATCAAATGTAAAATCCCTGATCATTTCTTTTGCACAGTCTGTATAAGTGCGCAACAAGCTCTCATGTTGCCGTAGTGCACTGGAATTCTTTATGTTGGCAGTGTTGATCCAAGTTCTAACTTTAGTTGATTTTCACAAATTTCAATTAAATATGATCAGTCATTGTATTCTGTTCTTGTTTTTGTCATGTGAATCTTTTGCAGACCATCATAGAACTAGCTGAAACCGGTCAGCTAGAATTGAGTAAATTCTGTACAACCTGCCTGATCAAACGACCAATCAGAAGCAAGCATTGTTCTCATTGTGACCACTGTGTGGCCAGATTTGACCATCACTGCCCATGGGTGGACAACTGTGTCGGTCAGTCCATTTACATTTCTTATAGATAAACTTGATATTGGTTTAATATGAAACAAGTTAATTATTTTTTATCTGTTGCTTTGATTAAATAAATTTCCGTGCACAAAATATGATTTGATATGATAAGTTTTGAAAAGTGTTTGGAATTTTATTAGTGTGATGTTCATTACTTTAAAAAAATATATAATATCTCACTGCCAGTGGGTGGACAACTGTGTTGGTCAGTCGATTTTCATTTCTTATAGATAGAATTGATATTGGCCTAATAAAGCATGAAACAAGTTAATTTTTTTCTGTTGCTTTGATTAAATGCAAAAGTGTTTGGAATTTTATTAGTGTCATGTTCACTAGTTAAAAAAATATATAATATCTCCTTCAAATATCTGTGAAATACTGTCATCACTCTCCGTGAATGTAAGTAGTTGTAAATAAAAGATTTGCTTTTATAAAATTCTTGATTTTATGTATCTGTAGAATATTGCACCCTTTATTGGCGGAAAGCCACACCATTTTTGCTTTGTTATTGACAAATTAACAGAAAAGCGTTATAATGACAATTTCATGTATGTTTGCTTTTATACTTTTTTGTATTAAAAATCAAGTCCCTGGTAGTAGGGGTAAGAAAACCTATTGACATAGCTGTTTTTTATGAAATTAACCAAATATGTAAACAAAATCACAAAAGTGCTGATCAAAAAATGCTCGTAAATCTGCATCTATTTTTTTTGTACCATTCTATTATACATGCTGGTATGCATGTCATATGTTGAACCTTCTTGAAATGATCTGCATGTTTATTGTTTTTCTAATCATGCATGAAAAAGTTATAAAATCATCATGGCATATGCAGTTCATGAAGTAAAGTTGAAATTAGGAAAGAAAATGGAGGTGGGATGTGCAAAAAGGTTAATTGATTTTGGAGGTAATTGCCCAAATCATCATTTCAGTTTCTCTTCATCTATGCGATTTTGTTCTTTTTTTTCAAAGGAGCGGGCAACCATCATCATTTTGTGCTATATTTGATGGCTTTACTACCTTGTCTAGGGTTATACTTCTATGCATGCACAAATTGTGAGTATACAAGCTAATTTGACCTTTTTTGAAGGAGGGGGGCATTTTATCAAATACATGTAATTGGGCCCTGTCAACGAATGTAGTCAGCAATGGAGGTAGAATCAGTCATCAGAGACAAGCGAAAAACTGTGGGTTGTGTCTAAAACTGGTTTACATTGTGCTAATTTTGGGTATCTTAATGTTGTTGTTATTTACATGTGTATTATATCGTCATCATCATTCTCATGACCCACCATCATCCTCAACATCATCATCGCTACCATCACTATCACTGTCATCATCACCACCACCACCACCATCATTATCATCATTACTAGTGCTATCCTCACCAACATCATCATCACCATCGTCACCATTGTCATCATCATCACCATCTCTATCATCAATATCATCATCACCACCGTCATCATCACCACCACCATCATCATCGTCATCATCAACATCATCACCACCATCATCATCATCATCACCATCATTGTAATCATCCTCAACATCATCATCACTACCATCACTATCACCATCATCATCATCGCCATCAACATCATCATCACCTCCATCATCAACATCCTCATCACCATCACCATATTTTCATCACCATCATCACCATCATCACCATCATCGCCATCAACATCATCATCACCACCATCATCAACATCCTCATCACCATCACCATTATTTTCATCACCATCATCATCACCATCATCATCACCATCATCATCATCGCCATCAACATCACCTCCATCATCAACATCCTCATCACCATCACCATTATTTTCATCATCAACATCATCTTCACCATCATCATCATCATCTTCACCATAATTATCATCACCATCATCATCATCACAATCATTATCATCATAATCATCTCTTCTTCATCAACATTACCATCTTTATTATGTTTTTTACCATTAGATTGGTCAAAACAATGTACCACATTTCAAGAGGGTGGTTTGGGGGTCTACCTTATAATTACTATTATTACCATTATATGATTGTCTTTATTGTATCATCATCATCACCCTCATCATCAACATTACCATCTTTATTATGTTCTTTAACATTAGATTGGTCAAAACAATGTACCACATTTCAAGAGGGTGGTTTGGGGGTCTACCTTATAATTACTATTATTACCATTATATGATTGTCTTTATTGTATCATCATCATCACCCTCATCATCAACATTACCATTTATATTATGTTCTTTACCATCAGATTGGTCTAAACAATGTACCACAACGTTTCAAGAGGATGGTTTTTGGGTCTACCTTGGCCAGATCATGTCCTGTTCTCCGTGGATTTTCTGGACCAGCTTCAACTCCTTACTCCACATGACCTGGGTCTTTGTGTTATTATTCAGTCAACTCTATCAGGTGCGTAGCCAATAGACTACCAAACTGTGACGTCACGATATCATGACAACAAACCGGCTGGTTCTAAACTGTGTTGCAGCTGCACGATCACATTTGTGTTTGCAAAAATGGTGATGTGTTTTGTCCCTGGTTGTTACCATCATTCTAAGAGTTGTAACAGGGCACCGTTTCATAAAGCTGTTCATAAGTTAAGAGCAACTGGTGATCATTTCTGGAGGTAAATGGTGTAATGAATTGGCAATAGATAAGCGCATAAGAAAGGATCACCAGTCGTTTTGAAACAGTTTTATGAAACAGCCCCTTGGTTCATTTGTTTAGAACCAGGCCGCAATGGCACCATGGCAACTGACGTCAACGCTTTGGTACTCTATTACATTCAGTCAGGCATCAGCGTTTTTGAGGATTTGATTATTATTTGCTGACCTCAGAATTTGTGAAAAGCATTGGAAATACCTGTAACAGAGACATCCTTGGGGGAAAGCAAACTCGGTATACCAGTAAGGAATTCTTCGGCGGGCCCTTATTAGCCTCGGGCATCCGTCAGACCTGGGGTGTTTACATAAATCTGTTCGTAAGTCAAGAGCGACTTAAAAAACGACTGGTGAACTTTTCTTACGCGCTGAATCATCACCAACGAACATGTTGGTCTATACCGTTTACCACAAGAAAGGGTCACCAATCGTTCTTAAAGTTGCTCTTAACTTTAATATGAACAGCTTTATGAAACAGTCCCCAGGTGAGATAAAAAAAAGGCATTTTCCTGTGGCATTATATAAGATCTGTCATAATATCAATAAACCATAGTTCGACCATACGTGATATTTGTCTGAATGTTATGAAATTCCCCTTGAAAACAGACAACATTCTCTCTGTATCTCTTTGCCTGCTTTGTTCGACTAGTGTCGCATACAGCAGACTGCCAAGTTGGACTCAAGTCACATTCTATTCAGAATGCACACAGGGTGCATACAGTCTATTGTTCTTACACATACACAATAGTGATATATGCATTGCATTTTACTGTGTTCACACAAAGCTTTTCTTTACCATAAACCAATCAAAAGCTATTGTGAGCGGAAGTAACATAGTCCGTTTAAAACCCCTCTATCTCAGAGGGTTGTGCTAAATAAGGTTGTTCTTGAAATGAAGGTGGTGTAGAAGTGATTCTGTCCATTGCATGCAAAGAGTTAAAGCCTGTGTGAAGCTTTTAGTAAAGAGTAAAAATGTGACTTCTATTAAAAGTATTCTAATATGTCTGTCATTTAAACAGAAATATAGTTCAGTGACAAGACAATTTTTGCAATGTTTTATATCTTATTTTTTTATTGCTATGGAGTTTTTATGATATAAATTACACTGCATTAAGTAATTATAATCAACAGAATTGTAACCCCCCCCCAAAAAAAACCCCCCAACATTATATTATGTACATATTCAAATGCTGAGTGTGCATTTTTATTATGGATTTACATGTATTTAGATGTAAGTACCCTTAGATAATGCGTATCTGTTACAGAAAAACAACAATCGTCTGTCTTGTACTTAATTCTTGTCCCAAAGGGTGCATTTATTCTTTCCTCAGCCTTTTTTCATACATGTATGGTGTCTTTCGATTTCCAAACATAAAATGTCAGAATTCTGTTAACAAAGGCACATGTGATTCTGGATGTCTTATATTACATTATTGAAGGAGTCAAATTTATTTGATATCATTTGTGACCTGCCACCAAAACCAACAATAAGTCGACCAAAATGAATATAGAGACTTTTATATAGAGCTTGAAAATTTATTTCCCAGGCTTTAAAATGATATGATCTGTTAAAATTGACCAACAATAACCATTAAAAGTACTTGATTGAATGCAGAGGAAATTCAGCAAGAGCTTGAAGAATAAGGAGAAACCAAGGTTTGAAGTTTGTGGTTCACTCAAGCATGGGATGTGCATACTGTGTAACCTCAGTGAAACTTCCAAGCAGTCCGAAAAAGTAGTGTCCAAGAAACTCTTGTATCCTTTTTTTATTCAACTTCACTACTTCAAATTTTCACAGTATGAAGAAGAAGAATTGCTCTTTCAGATGAGCTATTTTTCTAATTTTTGGATTTTGGAGACTAAACTACTATTCTGGCTATTGACAGAGAACCTTACCTTGCAAATTATTGGTAGTTTTTTTTTTTTGGGGGGGGGTCAGTCACATTTACATGAACATGATGTGTAGTAACTTTTTTTTTTTGTCAGATGATTTGGCTTGGTGTAACTACAAATGAAAGGCTGAACATGTCACGATACTCGTACTTTGATACGGTTCCTGATAAACCGGGGAAATTCACCAATCCATTCGAGTAAGTACCTTGTGCCTGTTTTATGAAGAGTTGCAATTTATCCAATCAACCACAACTATGGAAAGCCAGCAACACCACCGTATAGATTGCATATTTCCATTTAAAATATTTTCAAACTTGACTGATGTTTACTCATGTCTACATCATTAAAATAATTAAAGGAGAATGAAACCATTGGAACAAGATAGCTTGTGTGAAAACAGAAAAATCAAAGAAACAGATCAACGAAAGTTTAAGAAAAATCGGACAAATAATGAGAAAGTTATGAGCATTTGAATATTGCGATCACTAATGCTATGGAGATAGCAAATTGGCAATGCGACAAAGATGTGTGATGTCACTTGTGAACAACTCTCCCCATTACTTTAGTATATATTTCACTAGAATTGCCTCTTTTATCACATTTATCCATAAATCATGTGTTCTGTCTACATGAGGGCATGTAATACATATTTTTAAGAATACATCATGGATAAAGAGTTTGTATCATCATAAGAAAAAGCAAAAAGAGACATTTTGAGGGTATTTTATAGTCCACCAAAGGGAAAGTTGTTCATCAGTGACATCACACATCCTTGTCACATTGCCAATATGAGGATCTCCATAGCATTAGTGATTGCAATATTCAAATGCTCATAACTTTCTCACTATTTGTCCGATTTTTCTCAAACTTTCTTTATTCTAATTCTTTGATTTTTCTGTTTCTACACAAGCCTATTTGTTCCAAAGGTTTCATTCCTCTTTAAAGAGTGTGTTAATGAAGGAATGTTCTTCTTGCATGAAGAATTATGACATGGATTTACAGTATTTCTAAACTCACATGTATACATCATTGATATATGATCAAACAGTATGTTTCAAAGGAATGTTGTGTACATTTCCTGTACAATAATGAATTATGATATTAATGGATTTCCATAGATGAGATGAATCAGACAAATACATTTCTTCATAGCTCTCATGCGTACATCATGAACAATGCATTTCCAAAGGAATGTTGTGTACATTCCTTGTACAATGATGAATTATGATATTATTGGATTTCCATAGATTAGATGAATCAGATCAATCACAACTCTGTGTAACACAGGACATACTTTATTTGTGTTTGTTAAAATCTTTGAAGGCAATAGACCACAGACACAATCAAGTCTTCAGTTTTCCACTTTCCCACTTTCTGAATGCAGCTTTCCTGTTCTTTTGTGTTCTAAGCATGAAATTTAGTGTTGTTCGGTGACATGCAGTAAATGCAAATGATAAAGTAATTGTAATTGTCTCTTTCAAAACTATTATATATAAATTGTTTTGCTGTTGCATTCATGTGATTTTACTCCGGTAAGTGCATGTCGAAAAGCTTCAGTTTGTCTGTTTTTAAGGCTGTTTTACGATTTTGCGGTACCAAACATTTATTTTATTGTAAATAATGGTAATGAAAATCTTAGTGTTTTCATTCTTACGTGTACACACACTGCTGATATGCAGTTAAAGCTCAACAAATACTGAATAGGTTTAATCTGCAGGTATTCTTCTAATGCAGGGTTTTCCTATTGGAACTTGTTTTTATCTTCATGATGATCACTTTATTTTTCATAATTCAATTTGCTTTGCGTCCAATTCCGTGAAATTACCAGCAAATTCTGAAAGAAGTCTGTGATATTTCTAACCAGATTTTCTTCAAACGATTTCCCTTTCTTTTTAATTGTAAAAGAATATTCCTGAATTTGTTCTCTGTATTTATTTTTCATGTTACAGCCGGGGCTTGGTCAAGAACTGTGTAGACTTCTTCGGCCTTCGCTGCGTAGGGTTATGTCGCCCTCTGAAGGTCAACTGGGCCAGGCAGTTCACAACCGATCTCACCCAATCATCTTCAACGACGTACGTCAGTGTTAGCAGCCATGAGAACTACCAGTTTGTGTAGGATTGACCTGGGGCCTGTAACACAACGCTTAGCAGTGACTGTAGATCATATTGTATGATTGATTGCATTAACTAGAATGTATAATCAGTCATAAATATCCAACATGTGATCAATCACTAAGCTTTGCTTTTCAGTAACTTTATGGCATACCTGCGGATGATGCTTATCCAAGACGTTCTTTGTTATTTATTTTCATGAAACAATTTCTTCCTACCTTTTCACCCAGGTGTAGAAATGGCTTTTTCTGTTTATGGCAACTCCCGTAGGAACTTGGCAGGACAGCATTTTTTGCTGGTAAACGCCAAGCTGGTATATAACCAATTACCTAGGAAACATTTTACGTCTATGTTAATCAGTCATAGTGGCTGACTTTATTGACGACAGATATCACTCTCTGGCTTTTTTATCAAAGTGGAGACAATGGCAGAGTCGGGATTCAAACTCACAACCTTGTGATTATGAGTCCAATGCTCTAACCACTGGACCACACGACCCCGTGCTCAGGTTAGATTATGCTGATACCAGAAAATACCAATATTGAGCAATCATGTTAATTGAATACATATCATGTACTCAAATTTAAGGAAGTGAAAAGTGTTTATCATCAGGTGTCTCTTTATAGGGCAAAAAAAATCAACTTTTAATCAGATTTTGTGGGGGGGTTCAATTTTTTTAACGGGGAAGGGGATTTCTAATTGACATGACATAACAAATTTCCTCCAATAGCCTCTGTAAGTGAAGTCAGAAAAATCTTCATTTTATATTCCTGCTATTGGGATGAAGCACATTTCATTCTTCTTTTTCTCTCTTTTTTTTACTTCTCATTTTTTTTTTTACTTCTTGTTGTTTTCCTGAAATAAGTTTGCTCTGTTTTTCAAGTTTGTAGGAATAATGGAAATGCTCTTAAATTATCCTTCTAAGGCTTCCTATATGTATTGAAGTCCCATATATATAAATTCATGTTTGTATAGCTGTACATGTTTGTATATACTATGTTGCTTTTTTTGTATAAGTGATGTGTCGTGGAAGTTGCCTTTTTACCCTGTTCTTTCAGTTTCATAGCAAAGGAAAGACCTCAGATATCACAAAACTATCTTTCAGGTCTTTATTTCTCTTTTTTTTTTGTTCGTGTGAATATTTGTGCACAAACCAATTACAGGGGCGGATCCAGGATTTTCCAAGGGGAGGGGCACATTTTCCTGAGGACAAATTTGACAAGCAAAAAAAAAAGTCTTCACTTTAAAAAAAAAAGGGGGGGGGGGGGCAAACTTCTGCTTTAACAACATTTTTACATTACAAATTTTAATTATGTCTCTCAAAGGGGGGGGGGGGGAAGGCCGGCTTTGCCCCACCCCCCTTGATCCACCAGTGCAATTAGCACAAAGTTGCTGAAGGGGTGTTTGTTGTTGTTCTTTGGACATGTGATGCTGACTACAGATGCACTGTAAATCAATTTTATATAAGGTACCTTGTCAAAAAATCTGTGCCAAGTCTTTTAGCTGGAAATCCTGCTGACTTTAGAGGCTTTATATAAATCAATTTCATGTAAGGTTCCTTGTCAAATATCTGCGCCAAGTCTATTAGCCAGAAATCCTGCTGACTTAAGATGCACTGTATAGATCAATTTCATATAAGGTACCTTGTCAAAAATCTGCGCCAAGCCCTGCAGCAGGAAATCATGCTTTAAACATTATCCTTCTATAAAGTCAAAATGCATCTTTTCTTGGCGGCTTCTCATTGTCTTTTCCGTGATGAAGTGTGAGGGCCTCACTGGGCCTCATCTTACAAAGAGTTGCGGTTGATCCAATCAACCAGAACAATGGAAATCCAGCAATGTCAACATCTAAACTGCATGTTCAAAATATTTTCTAGCTATGATGTACATTCATGCATTCCTCGTTTTCTTGAAAACTCAGCGTGCTTTTCTATGTTTACAAAGGACATTGTGCAAATTTCCTGTAGAAAAAATTATGACATGGATGGATTTCCATATGTTTAAGGTTGATTTGATCATTCATAACTCTATGTAAGAGAGGCCTGTACCTAGAAATGTTTTTCGACAGGAATAAGGGGACAATATGGTGGTCACGACATTTCCTCCTGCGACAATTGCTCTGGGCTTAATTTCGTTTAAGAGGTAGGGATTGGTTGCAATAGGGTTTTACATGTATGTTAAGGGTACGGTAGAGTGTAAAACCCAGGGTTGAAGTTGGTCATTCGATTAGTGTGTGGAATTTACAGCGGAGCATTTTTCACAGAACCAACAATATTGTGTTTCAACAATGTTCTATTTCTGGAATAACCTCTTTTTGTGAGTTGCTGTTAAAATTTTGAGATAACAGATTTTAACATCTTTCAGCGACAATACTTAGATGAAATGAAATAAAAACTTTATTGGTTGTGGTTGATTGAAAGAATATTGTATAGTGACCATGATGTTAAAGACAACTCATCAAAGGTGCAAGTAAATGCTCATTCAAATTATATCGTGCAAATTGAGCTTGTGGGTGTTTCATAAAGCTGTTCGTAAAGTTGCACACGACTGAACATGTTCTTAGGTCATAACTCAATTACATAGGGATGTCACAAAGCACAAGAAAGGATCACCAGTCGTGCGTAAAATCATTTGTATCTTACAAACAGCTTTATGAAACACCCACCAGGAATGTTTTGATGTATAGTTTATTGCAGTAATTTGTATTTAGGAATGTCTGGAGAATATATAGATATTGATAAGCATTTCAATTGAAACTGAATTATCAGTCAAATCAGTGATGTATGAAATTATAACTGGGCTTCATCTTACAAAGAGTTGTGATTTATCTGATCAATGACAACTATGGCAAGCCAACAACGTAAACATCTATAATGCATGTTTGTTCAAAACATTTTCTAGATATGATGAGTATTCATACATACATTTTTTGACAATTCATTGTGCTCCCTCTTGTTAACAATGGACATTGTGATAATTTCCTGTGGAAAAAAATATGATTATGGTGAGATTGATTTGACTTATCGTAACTCTTTGTAAGACGGGTCCAGGAAATCTAATTTTACATTGAAAATCAAAAAAATAGGGAGAATTGTTAGTGTATATGTTCAAATAGATGAAATGTAAGTATCACATGGATAATGGGAAAATGTGGTAAGTGGCTTGGAGAAAAATGCTGATCATGTGGATGTAATTTTGCAAATATCATGTAGTTACCGAAAATACATTCTGAATTTCCCCCACAATGATACTATGATTTTTAAAAGAATAGAAAATTTGGTACGTAGTTCTATGAGTTCTCTGCCTTTACATTCACACAGACCTGCCATCCTTTACATGTTTTGCCGAAACTATCACTGTTTTGCAACATTATTATGGCATTACGTTTTTTCCTTCATAAAATGCAATATTATTTTGCAAGAAACCTTTTCAATTTGATTTTTTAAAGAAAATTTTGTTGTATTGAGAACTGAGAATAATTGACTCCATATGTGTTTCATAAAACTTACACAAGTTTAGGTGATTGGAAGAATATAATTGCAGGTAACTGGACCAAAGGTCGAAGGTCATATGTGAGTCAATATATTTCAAAGTGCAGTTTTGGGGATCACTGAATACTGTGTCTTATTCCCAGAAGTTAACAGGTCTGGTTTTAACCCTAGATGCCGGGGTATTTTTGGATATCATACGGCCGGGGGGGGGGGGGGGGGCGCCCTCAAGTGTATGTTTCATTACCAAATATTTCAGGACCAAATTTGGAAAATTTAGAGTTACTAGTAAGATCACTATTTAGTTATTATATTTTGTTATGTTTGTTTGGTGATCATGGATTATGACCTTTTGAAAACTTATCAATAGTAATTTTAGCAATTTATGTAGTACTTCAGAACTCCAAATTATGATTTTCTTATACCAAAGTGTGATAATTCATATATGCTGAATGTTTTATACGGAAGGCGAAGTGAAGTTACTCCTGATTAAGTTGATTCGCTTGTACTGCTGTTCAAACAGCGATGTATCCAGTCATTTCTGCGGTTTCCAAGTGAGTTGTTTGACGTGCCAAATCTCCCCCATGCGGAAATGAATGAAGTTACGCACGATACAGGCGAACCGCACTTCCGGTGTGGACTAAATCCGTTTGTAACCGTCTTCTCGAAGTGTGTTGAGTACTCCGCTTTGAATCCGGATTGAAATAATCCTGGAATTTTCAAACTGCCCTCCAAAGTGGAGTAACTCCTGGACTCCGGAGTAACTTCATTTCGACTGTCAGTATGAAAGTGGTTTTAGATGTAGATTCAAATTTTATAGTGTTTATTAGAATATGTTGATTTTAAAAACTTTCTTATGTTATTATTTTGTTGTTCTGAATATCAAGAATTGACTTCAGTTGTCAGGTACTCTGCAGGCACAGACCCTGCTTGAAACTCCGATCAATTATTGGGTCTTCACTCAAGACTAGCACACATAAAACTTACTGTTTCAATTGAGGCCTTCAGTATTCAAGTCATTGGAGGCTGTGTATTCAGACCACTTAACCTGAATGAAAGGTTTGCCAGCAGGATAGGTGGGGGATTATATTGAAGGGAAAATCTGGTTTGGATCATTTGGTTGGAGTTTGAACCTGGAAGCTTATGGTATGATGTCTGATGACCAAATCACATGACCACCTCATAATGAAATGGGCGATTCCATGTCTAGTCGTACGGGACATTTTTGATCCTTTTGATGAAAGAATATTTTCTTGATTGATGGTAACCCTCCACTAGTACCAGATTGAAAACAAGAGTCAAGACTGACATGTAACTTGACTCAATTACATCTCCTATACAATTGAATTGAAAAGTAGTACTATGTTGGATGGGACACACAACCAACAAAAAAAGAAGAATGGAAAACTACAAGAGCATGGTATCACCCAAATATAGGTTTCTGCAGGTTGGTGGCCATGAGTGCAAATTTTTTCAATGTTAAGATTTTACCCTGATGAACCCTCATTTCCATTGACTATTCAATTATTAGATTAACTAGTCATTCAGTTAATTGGTAATTCAACTGAGTGATTGATTATTAAATCTAATCTTGGGATTTGAACCTCTTTTATCACCAAAGGTGGGGTGTTACTCATCGTAGCATGGAAAATGACATTAGGCTACAAAGCATTTAAAGCTGTGCACTTCATATTTGAAATAACATGGGTTGGAAGTTATCCCTACCAAAAGAGAAAATCTGTGAAATCTTGTGTTATGGATTCAGACAGGGAAAGTCTAGTAATTTTGAAACATGTGCTTTAATTAAAAAAAAAATGATATTAGATGTGATTTTCTCCAAAGAATACATTTCTTTTTAATATATGTGATTTAAAAATTTATATTACTATTTTGTCAGTGTAATTTTTGTAATCTGATACTTTCTTTATAATTACTTTGAATTGAAAGTGCCAAAATGTGTATTTGATTAATGTGTACATTGAATGAATGAACAAGGAAGGCTTTCTTTTTGGAGTATGATGTTTGCTGTCATGAATTATTATTTCAAGCACAAAGTTAGAAAATAGGAAAATATGTCAGGAAATAGTGTTGTCAATGTATTTGAAGGTCTTTTTACTAGAATGTTTTAGCATTCTACTTTCATATATTTTAGAGGTAAAATATAGAAAATTAATTTGTCATAATTTTGCTTGTTTAATTTTTCACTATGCATTGAAATCATGCTACATGTACTTCAAGCGTGGGTACTGCATTTTAATCATCTAATTTAAACATGGTTTGACAAAATAATCGGTTAGAGTCCATTTGGTATTTTAACAGATGGTCTAATTCTCAGGTCGTCTAACACCATCATGGCTAATCCCACTTGGTCTACTAGCAGATGGTCTAATTCTCGATTTCTTTAACACCATCATGGGTAAACCCACTTGGTCTACTAGCAGATGGTCTAATTATCAGATTGTCTAAAACACTACCATCGAACACCATCAGAGCTAAATCTCCTTGGTCCAACCATCATTTGGTCTAATATTTGTTGGTCTATAAACTGTCTTTTACATGTAGTCTAGTTTCTGGATCGGCTAATTTCCACTTTAGGGCAATTCCATAAAATGATCAACCTTTTGTATGTCCGACCTCCATTTTTCTCAAGTCTTACATGTACTTCACTTTATAAACTGACCAAGTCATGGTCCTTTAAAAACATTACAGAATGTCAAGAACAGGAAATCAGAGACAGAAAATTTTATGAAGGTCCCAGATATAGGGGGACGGACATATATATTCAATGGAATTGCCCTCTATCTGCCTATTTTGTACACTTTGTCTATAAATGAATATTTGATTCATATGGAATACGGTTATATAGACTTGGTGATGTTAGACCAAGTGGCATTTCACAAAAATGGGTGTAGACTAAATGGGCTTTCATGGCAATTGGATCAGACCAAGTAGAAATTAAATAAAGCAAATGTAGTGGCAAGTTATCAGAATAACCAAAAACAGTTGTGCTCATCAGTTAGTGAACCCAACTGCAAAATGCATGATTATAACAACACAAATTTTGTTGAATGTGAAAATTTGATAACTGATGTCACAATTAGAAATCTAAAACACAGCAAAACTTAACACTGACTACATAAATGTTCATTTTTTGGTGGGGTTCACTAAATTTAGAGCACCGCTGTACATATGAAATGGGATATGATATGTCAGGACTAATTAACAAAAGAAAACCCCTAAGAAATAGGGAATATGATAATTTGTATAAATGTTGCCATTGATTTTAATATGTAATGAGTTTTTAATGTCAAATTATGTAGCTATTCTGCTGGAATTATTAATTTGGTTTATTATGCAAGTCATTATTTTCATTGATATGCTTTTTAAGTGGAACTTTTTTATGCGTTTATATCCATGTGAAGCTATGTTTAATATATATCATACCTGTCAATTTATTTTGTATTTATGTAAATGTTGGATCCAATTAATCATGAATGTATATAAATTATGAATATTTCCTGTGTTGTTTGTTTCCTTTATGTTAGGTTTACCAGTAGTATTTTATATTATTGCAACTTTTTATTTCTATTGAGATATCAATCAGAGATTGAACAGTGATAAAGACCGGGGGGGGGGGGGGGGGGGGGGGGGGTTTGATAAAAAGATGGAGGAATAGAAGTAAGGGGGGGGGGGGGAGAGAGGTAGAGGTATACACACGCACTGAATATTGTCACCTATTTGCAGTTAGACAAAACACACTTTTGGGCAGATTTATCATGCTGGTAATATTTCTTGAATATGTCTTCTTTATTGAAAAAAAAATTGAAAAATATTACACTTCTTGTATAAACAAACATGATTCTACAAGGCAGAGATATGTTAAAGACCACTAAAAACTGCTGAAATCTACCAATAGTACATTTTAAATCTACTGGTGTCACGACATTTGCTCTAGCGACAATTGCTCCTGACTTTATTGTGTTCAAGATCGATATAAAAATATTACACTTGTATTATAAACAAGAAGGGTTGCAATAGGATTTTATGTTCGGTTTAGGATAAGATATAGGCCCATATTCTGATATTGGTTTAACTTAAACTCGGGTTTAAAGTTGTGGTTTAAGTATGGGAAGCCAATAGTTACATAAATCACTAACGGTACAGATATCATTTCAGCTCATTTGGCTCTCAAATCATTCATAATTGTCCAGGAAGTAGATTATGTCTTCACCATCGATGAATCAGGAAAGAGCACAGTAAACATAAGAAGCGTACAATGTAAAAAAACATTGATACTTTTGGCTTCCCATACTTAAACCACAACTTTAAACTTGAGTTTAAGTTAAACCTGATTTCAGAATACGGGCCATTGTGTTTAATCCAGGGTTGAAGTTGGTCGTTCCAATACGGTGTAGAATTCACAGCAGAGCAATTGTCGCCGGAGCAAATGTCATGGAACCAACCTTATGTACTAGTACTGTAAATGGCAGGATAGATGATGTTCTTGAGAGCTATTCACAACTTTTCAAGTACTACACAATCATGACTATGCCCCTTTTTCTAAAGGACAAGTCCATCCCCAACAAAAAGTGGATTTGAATAAAAAGAGAAAAATCCAATAAGCATAACACTGAAAGTTTCATCAAAATCTGATGTAAAATAAGAAAGTTATGGCATTTTAAAGTTTCGCTTCATTTCACAAAACAGTTATATGCACATCTCGGTCGGTATACACATGAGGAACTGATGACATCACTCACTCACTCACTGTTTCCTTTGTATTTTAATAAATGAAATATAAAATATTTTAATTTTCTCCTCATTGTCCAGTGATACATCATACAACAATTAATTCCTCCCTGAACATGTGGAATTAGCATTGTTTAATACACTATATGGTTCAGTCAAGTCGGTCCCTATGGTCAAATCTATAAAAAAATGAAATATAGTATAATTCAAAAAATAAAAAACAAAAGAAATAGTGAGTGATAGACATCATCGACTGACTCACCTAGTTGTGCATATAACTGTTTTGTGAAAAACAAGCGAAACTTTAAAATATAACATTCTTATTTTACATCCGATTTTGATGAAATTTTCAGCACTATGCTAATTTGACTTTTCTCTATTCAAGTCAGCATTTTCCTGGGTGGACTTGACCATGAACTAATATTAAACTACATCGATAAATAGGTATGCCGGGGCTGTTTTTTACAAGCCTCATGTAAAGAGTAGTCTGCAAGCGCAGACTCAAACTTGAGACTTTAACCAATAACCATAGAGTAGACTAGACTCCAAACTCTCTCTGAGGTAGAGGCAGCCACAGTAGGCCTACATGTACATGTACACAGTGAATCTAGTCTCACTACTTTAGACTTTTTTATGCACTATTGATAGTATCGATACATTGAAAGAAAATGGATACAGTGGGATAAAAAATTATAATTTATCTCCCTGTTCACATCTATCCTGGCATAGAGATTATCTACCTCAAGTAAAAAACACAATGTACATGACGATTTGGAACATGAAATATGAAGTATGTACATATCTATGATGAATATGATATGTAAACATTAATGAATTCCATTAAGTAGGTGATAATTTACACTTAAAACACACATTTGAAATGTCACCAATTTTCTTAAGTAAAAAATAAAGCTCTTAATTCTTTTCCGAAAATACAGAGGCACTCACTATGCTATGCATACAAGAAAAGTGAATTCACTAAAAACATTCTACACAAAGCAGCTGCATCAATTTGGCATAAGTTAATTTTAGCAAAAAAATTCGAGCAGGTAACAAACAGAATATATTACTATACTTAAAATTTACATTTTGCTACTTGTAATTTCATTTTTAAGATTCATATTGCAAAACATAAGAATAATATAAAAACAAATTTTAGTAGAAAAAAAAACATTTCAGTTAATGAGAACATCATGACCAGCTAGACCTGTAGAAAAAGCCCCATGTTGACCTTGAATATTTACATGCAGACATAAATACAAATTAAAAATTACACATGAATGTACATAAAAAGTATTGTAACCTGGGATAGAATATGAATGTACGTCATTGCATCATAATACAAGACTGCATGAAAAAAATATGAAGGCATACAAATACATATATCTAGAATGTCAGGAAAAGCATACACTGCACATACATGTACAAATAGGGGTAGGGGGGGGGGTCAGGCATGCTAGGCCTACGTAAAAAGAAGGGTTATAACTTCAGAAATACACCATGTATTTTTGGGCATGAGTTGGTCCTGGAATGTATTTTCTTGTTGTCTGCAGTCCTGAGAGAGATTAGGGAGTTCTACATAGACAATTTATCGTTCTGCTTTCGCCTGAACTAGACTAGATCACGATTGTCGTAACATCAAGTTTGTGAGGTGTACTTCCAACCTTCCACCCCCCCCCAAAAAAAAATATATTTTTTGACAAAAAAAAGAGTATTATAAGTCTTGTCTCAACGTGACAATCATCAGCCTATTGTAGTGGGATTGTTATGGTTAAAAAACATACGAAATAAGTAATTACTCTACTTGTAAACTTGATAATTCTCCCTTTCAAACATGTGCTCGTAGGCAAGAATTTACAAATTCATGCAACAAGTTACTGGCTTGACATGGATTTTTACCGGTCTGGACTGTCAGACTAGCACTAGTGTCACATGCTGTGTATAATACATACTCCATGATCAGAAATTTTAATAAAAAAGTAACAAATCATACAAAACAGTATTGGTAAGGCGTATTCACAGCATAAAAGAGTAACAAACACTCTAACAAGTGGAGCGCCTCTGGCAGTCTCACCTGCATCGCGCGATTCAATATAGCAGCAGTGCTGACTTTGAATACTACTATAAAGTAATCATAAAAAACACCATTCATATGATACAATTATATTCAATGACATTTGATGTTGATCATGAAACATTAGACTTGTCAGCGAGACTTGATGATTACCCCATTATCAACATTTTATAAACTATAAAACTTTGAAAGTTATATCAGCAATATAATAATTACATGTACCTCCAAAATGGCCAAAGATCAATGACCTGAAACTCGCATAAGATGTTCAGTGATACGTGATTACTTTTACTATCTCCAAGCTTTATGAACTAGGTCCATACGCTTCCAGAGTTATGATGGTTATTCAACAAATATCCCCAACATGACCAAAGTTCATTGACCTTGGTCATGTGACCTGAAATTCGTACAGGATGTTCAGTGATACTTGATTACTCATATGTCCAAGTTTCGTGAATCAGATCTATAAACTTTCAAAGGTATGATAGTAATTCAACATATACACCCAACATGGCAAAAATTCATTGACATTTGACCTCGGTCATGTGACCTGAAACTCACACAGGATGTTCAGTGATTACTCTTACATGTATGTCCAGGTTCATGAATTAGATCTATAAACTTTTAAAGTTGTGATGGTAATTCAACAAATATCCCCAACTTGGCCAAAGTTGATTGACCCTAAAATGACTTTTGACCTTGGTCATGTGACTTGAAACTAAGACAGGATGCTCAGTGATACTTGATTAATCTTATGTCCAAGTTTCATTATCTAGATCCATATATATTTTGAAGTTATGATGGCATTTCAAAAACTTAACATTACATGTAGGATAAGATTTTGATGTTAATTCCCCCAACATAGTCCATTTCATTGACCCTGACCCTCAATGACCTTTGACCTGAAACTAAGGCAGGATATTCAGTAATACTTGATTAACCTTATGGCCAGGTTTCATGAGCTAGGTCTCTATACTCTCTAAGTTAAGCTGTCATTTAAAAAATTTAACCTTCAATTAAGATTTGGCGTTGACGCCGCCGTCTGAAAAGCGTCGCCCATTATCTCACTCTGCTTGGCAGGCGAGACAAAAAAGAATGATTGGCATGTCTGATAAATAAATTTTATTCAAAGATTTAAAGAACCTCAATGTCTCTAATATGGTACAAACATATTGAGTTGCATAATGACCACCTTCAATGACCACCTTCAGTGACCACCCCCTCCCCCCCGAGTGCAAAAACATTGCTTATTACATATGCTATGCTGGGCCAATTACAAACAGTGTACGATTACGAACAATAAGCAGCGAATGCAAAATATAAATTCATCAGCCCATAACATTACAATATAGCATTGGTTTTTATTTTAAAAGGCAGTGAATTCTAGTAAAGTAATAATAATCTGCTTTTATATAGCGCTTAATACATCGGAACGATGTGTCTAAGCAATTTTCTAACATATTACCCCAGTCATCGGATTCAATCAGTCATTCCCACACACAATGAGTGCACTACCTCCACTCCCTGGGGAGTATTCCAGTCAGTCGCCGGTGAGGCGCACACAGTACTGGAAAAGCTACAATGACCTTCGCATCCTACCGGGTATCCATTTAGCACCTGGGTCGAGAGTGGCAAAGTGTTAATTAACACCTTGCCAAAGGACGTCAGACCCCGGTGGGATTCGAACACACGACCCTCTGTTCACAAGGCAAGAGTCAGAACTCAGAACCACTATACCACGGCTCCTCCCAGTAATTATTCCAATCTCAAAAGGTTTGAATTTAAAAAAAATTCAATTAAAATTAATTCATTTCTTTAGCTGGTTGATTATTTGGTGAAATTTTGTTATATGACTTGCCCAGATGTTCCCACTGAAAAATCACCAATAGGCAAAAGCAAATTCAGAAAAAGAAACTGTTATGCGACATGCGAGGCCTAGTTTGTTCAGATTAAACATACCCTTTCTTCAAATGTTTGGGCTTATGGAAAATTATATTTTTTCAAAGATTAGATTGATTAAAATTACCCCATCCTTCACAAATGGACTATCAATCTCTTCTAATTTTCTCATGGGAAATAATGTAAGGAATTCAGTGCCACATTCACCCATTGGTAAATCCTGTTCGTCCTGAACGGAAACAGTAACGTCACGAAGGTGCAGGAGTTGCACTCTACAACGGTACTTGCTACAAGCCGATTCCGCAGCAGTGCACTCGGATATATCAGAGACAACTAACCTCAACCGTAATTCCCTCTGTTTAATCATCCCGTTCAGGAAAAACTTTGCCTGAAAGGATCCCCCGCATTTAGTTTGAATGATTGTGGAAGAGATGAATTCCTTCTTATTTCTTTTAAGTTCTAAGAAGGGAATCTTCCATGGCTCTATACCTGCAGATGCTACTGCCTTATCATTTTCAAGGGCTGTAATCCTCCGACTCAGCATGACATTGTTCTCAACATGACATCGACTTTCATTCTTTAACAACTCTATTTCAGTCATAGACTTCGAGTGCTGGATTACAGCTGCTACCCGATGCTTCCTTTGAGTATCTTCTAACTTTTTAATTTCCTCTGTATTAGCTATCGAAGCATCCGTCACCCAATCGACGGAAGACATGATCTCTTCGGGGGTATGACTAGCAAATGGCTTTGATGTTCCCACAGGGTTGGTTGTGTCCACCTCTTGAAGGTCCCCAGCCATGGACCGTACCTCAGTCTGTTCGTTCCCATCTGCATCTTCCTCTTCTTGCGGACAAAGCTCTGCTACGTCCTCTACAACCTCCCGACAGTTAATAGGCAAAGCCGGAAGAGTGTCTTTGACGCAAGGAATGGGACTGGGGCTTCTCATGTTCAGTGCCTCTGGTTGATTTGGGTTGCTGTTCTTCTTCGGGGTACTTGTCCGAAGCGGACAGGTGTCGTCCTCTAGATCTTGGTGGGTTTCAGCCGGACGAACGGCTCCTTGGCCTACTGCTTCGATAGGTCCTTCTGAATCCTGCTTCTTGGCCTCAGTCTGCAATACTCTGTAAAGTCATTGGATGGTATTCTGATAATCAAACATAGGTTTACCCCTAGTCTAAATTAGAACTTTAAACCACACTTCTATGGAATGACAGCATCATATCGCTTCCATAATGATAATAATAGCAATCATAACGTACCAATTAATAATTTCCTAAACCTAAAGCTAAATTTCAGTGTATTTTTATCTTCCATTCTACAACTCGATAATTTTAGACAACTTTTTGCAGCAGGATATTAATAAAGAATATTTTTTACTTGGCGAATAAGTTCACAAATTATGTAATAGTTTAATCTTTGATCATGTACTTTTGTTGAATCGTTTAAAAGACTTGAGTTTGGAAGCATACTTAATTTTGTTGTAGTGTAATCATAGTATAGGACAGCAATTTATACATGAAGCGCATCAGACTAGAGAAATTTCAATTGATTATGCGCTATATCAGTACCAATATATTATCACTGAATACCCTAGTAATTACTTGCTAACTATTATTACTGAAGAACAAAATACCTTTGCTTAGTGGCTTGCCTCTCACAGCTCTGTAGAAACTGCTCCATCTTTTCTGCCATCTGCACTTAAAGGTTTTTTTTTATTCAGTCTGGTAACTGCCCACATGAACTTGGTCAGCTGATAATGGCAACTTGAAAAGGATGGCCTATGAAGCAGCTATGAACGGTATCATTCTTGACTGAGGATATCATCTGCAGTAGAAGTAGAATATTCATATTTTAGATAAAAAAAGAGAAAGGGGAAGAAGGGGGGGGGGGGGGGAGATAATGGGGAAAACTTTAATTTTGAGCACGTTTTTATGCAGGCTCTCTATTGTGGAAAGTAAATTTGGTCTGATCTGTCACCTAACAATCTATCATTTTCAATTTTGAAAAAAAATATTTAACTTACTAAAAGTTAATTTACTTTACACTTACACCTATCCTTTAGAATCATTACATCGAGATCTAGAGTCAAGTTATATGAACAGCTGTAGTGTAATAGTCACTGACAGTGTAAACAAAAAAAATCAAGCATAATATCCCCTGGCCTAGACCAAAAGGCAAAAGCTTCAGTCTCTGTTCCGCTGAATTCCATTGGCTCCAATCACCAATTACAGAGACCAAAGTTCTAGCTCTATCTATACAGGGACTCAGTGGCCATAATTTATTTATTAAGTTTGGATAAATTAAAACGGGGAAGTGAAGTTGCGCGACAGCCAACAGTAAGTCACTGTTTTTCCCCTTTTATGTTTTTTATTTTTCCTTTTGAAAACGGAATAATTTTTATTTTACAGTTTTATGAAGACAAAAATCGATGAGCCCCTTCGGGGGGGGGGGGGATTTTGCATTGTTTATCCCCTAAGGCCTAATGGTGGCTGCATGATAACGAGCCTTCAGTGTCAGTCTATGTAGGCCCTACAACTACAAGGAGAAATAAAAATGTTAAAAACTCCTCGGAATAGAAGGCTGCTAGCTGCATGTCTAAATAGTAAATATCCCCAGACCAAGAACAAAAGAAAATAGGCCAAACATTGCCAACCTTATGTCACCACGCAGGGGCACTTATTCAATGAACATGGTTATGCACAGGGTGTCCTAACAATAACATATGAAGGTGAATTGATTGGAATAGTGGTACCTACATCATCATGTACCGTCTGCCCGACTCCCGAGCTGTAACAACACGTTATTAAACAAACTGACGTTAGACTATGGCACTGCCACTGGCAAGTGGCATCTCAATCAATGACTCGACGATCCTGGAACCTAGCTAAATTCAAAGTTGATGTATACAGTCTATGAACGTTTACCAGTTGGTAAAAACGTGTAAAGCATCATTCTTCTTTACCTTTCGTTCTAAATTTTCGCGGAGTAGTGCGCACGAGCTTGATCATCGATTGTTAGTATGAGAGTCCCGTCTAGTCGGGTCGATGTATATAGCTCTAGCTCTATGGATGTGCGGTGGCCTTTAGCTACAAAGTACAATGCACAGCTCAAGCGCACATCGCACCGGCACCATGGCACCAGTGGGCGTTGGGGAATCCCCATACAATGTATTGTTTCCAATTTGTTTAAAAAAGGGACTAGATTGTTTAATTTAAACGTAAAAAAACAAAAAAATTGTTATAAAAGTTAACAATTATTTATTTATTACAAATTTAAAAATCAAATATAAAAATCATCGTTTTTTTATTTTTAAAAGGCCGCATCATATTCTATAATTTGAATAATTTTGACGAAGGACGTCGACTCGATGGTACTTTCCCACCGCCGCGGAAAATGAAAATAAACCAGTTGATCTCCAAAGGGCATCAACGAGGAGATTCGAAAATACAACAGGATAGAGACGATTTTTTTTTAATAAATAGGACACGTGACTGTAGGTTTACTTATGCCAGCCTGACACTTGCACGATTTTGTGTCACGCATTGGCACGACTCAAGTCGTACCAGTGCGCAAACTAGTCGTCAACTGGCGTGAAGTGTGCGTAAACACGTCGTGACATGTCGTGACTGCGTGCCATGTCGGGACGGGAATTTTGAAATGTTCAAAATTTTGGTCACGACAAAATTTAGCGACCGGGTCGTGAACTATGCGCAAACTGTTCGTGAACTCGTCGTGAACTCGTCGGGACGATGCGGGAGGATCCCGTGCCAGTGCGCGCCATGCTGTCACGAATGGTTCACGAACAGCTCACGTCGTGTTCACGAATAGATCAGCACGACACCGTCCGAATTGCGCAAACTCGTCGTCGTGCCAATGCGGGATGTGCGTAAACTATGCGCAAACTATGCTTGAACTCGTCGTGCCAGTTCGTGTCAATGCACACTGACGGGCACGCATTCGTGAACTTTTCGTGAACTCGTCGTGAACTTGTCGTAAACTATGCGTGAACAAGTCGTAAAACAGTGCGGGAGCCTCCCAGTTCGTGCCCCAAAATGGCAAGACTTGTCACGACAAAATCGTGACCAAAAGTCGTGTAAGTGTCAGCCTGGCTTTATACTTTTTAGTAACATATCATTTGATTTGTGCAGATTGTCCCTACCAAGCTTTTAGATAACATGTTGGAAATATGGGGTGATAATTGCAAGAAACGTAAAAAAAAGAAATGAGATATATTCTTCAATAAAAAGTTTATACGTTTGAACGGAATGTTATTTGAAGAAAGTTTATTTCTTAGAAATATTTATAGATTACATCATTTAGTTGATGACAGGTGTAATTTTAAATAATCTAGAGCCTTAATCCCGAGGATGGGGTAAAAAAGAAGATGAAAATATCCCAACAATGTGAAAATGTCTCTTGCAGATACATGCAGGGACACATGTTTGAATTTCGAATTTATGTATCATTGAAATGTGAACACATGCACTAGCAAATATTACATCAAAGAAAATCTATAAAGCTTTGTTAAACATGAAATCTGAGAGGTCGATCATGCGCTGTTAAAAACATTGAAAGAATGACTTTTCCGAAAAAAGATCATATTCTGATACAATTAATACCCTGGATAGCTACCTTAAATAGCAAGCTTCAATTTAAATTGTTATATGAACTTGTATATACTAATAAATATTTGTTTAGAGAATTATCAACACATAATGATATCTATGTTCGTTCTGTGGTAAATGTGATGAGACATATGAGCACATATTCTTCACCTGTTATTACATAAAAACTTTGTGAGAGACTGTGGTTATATGTTCAAATTGAAAATGTTTAATTGGAAGGATATTCATATTGGAGTTAAGGGTTTTTTTTAATATAGGGAAGCAAAGGCGCCGGAAGCGGGGGGGGGGGGGGCAGGGGGGCACTTGCCCCCCCCCCAAATAATTTTTTTTTTTGGGGGGGGGCAAAACGATATTTTGCCCCCCCCCAACGTGCCCCCCTGAAAGTAGAAAAATGATAAATTATTTAAGGACAAAAGTAAATGAAGGCACTTTTCTGCCTGAAAATTGTCATTTCCATTGTCAAAAATGAAAAAAAAATTGCCCCTGACGGCAAATACACTATCATAGTAAGCCTCGTGTCTTTTGACGAACAGTTCCTCTGTGAAACATACCTTTGATAAGCCCCTCTCTTATTACAGTGTGATAACGTTGAACCTTTTTATGAATACATTTCAGACTAAAAGCGAATGGCAAATTGATAGTGGTCCACAAATGATTAGGTTTATAATTCTATGATGCTGGCTGTGTCGTCTACAAACGCGCGGTCGCCCAGAAACGCTCAGACCGGACCCGATATCACTAACGCGCGTGAACACTAGTTACTCGAGCAAGATATGGAATCTATGTCATAGCTGTCAAGCCCAGAAACCATAACATCTCGAGAAACTTGTTTCAATTTTCAACTAAATATAAATTGAGTTAATACAGTGATAACAAGAGAGCGATGTTGGCTCAGTCGGTAACGCGTCTGCCCGTCGAACCAACCGCGTAGCCATGATTTCATTCAAGGAGGGGGCGGTAAATGCACGCGAAGCGTGCCAACCACTTACAGAGCGCGCGAAGCGCGCTCTCTAGGGGGTGGGTGCAGGGAGGGGGAGTTTCCCCCTACCGCGCGAAGCTTTTGGTGTCTCATGAATTAAAATAAAAAGGAGCCGTCTCTCTTGTCTCTAATATATATTTCAGTTCCAATTCAGTTGACTATATTGTGATTTTGAACCTAGTTTTCAAAAGTAATTGTGAACGCACAAAAAAGGCAATGGAGAAAATTAAAATAGTAATAACCCCGCGCACAGAGCGGAAGCTAAAGCGTTTTATCATTTTTTGGCAATGAAAAGGGTCCCGAGAACAGGGTAGGCCCTATTCTCAAAGATATATAATTGGAATGATCAGATTTGATTTCAAACAATTTAGCGACAGTGCATATCTTTACTGAACTCGCAAAACAGAGATGTGCCAGGAGGGAGATATTCCTCCCCGCGCAGAGCAATGAAACACTGAAATTTCAAAGGGCGGACGTTTCATAAAAATTAATGCAAATATCTCAAATACCCCATCGACTCTTATTCAATTGATTTAGATTATTGAACTTCATTACAAGGAAAAGGATGCCTTATTAATTTGACTTATCCTAAAGCGCTTCATTTTGAATTATAAACAAACTTAAGTGTTACTCAAAATTTCAAACTTAGGGCGCAAAACAGGACAGGAGATAAATGTGCAGGGAAATGACATGAAATTTAATAAAATTTGATACAAAATATTGTATTTTTTTTATTTAATACGACACGAATTTTATACCTTCCTCTTTTTGAATTAGGAACCTGTTTGCCCCAAAATTATGGTTGTTTAGTAATGAGCTGAAAAGCGGGAGAAGTTGACTTTATGGAGGTGACGGCAGAAAGCCGATCAGACCAGAAGTTGCGCAATCAATTAAAAAAAGATAACTTCCTATATTTCGGCCTAACCTTACTCTAATTCCATGCCCTAATGTATACATTTGAACTTTTACTGGCAAGAGACACTTATAGCTGAGGTAGGAAAACAGGGTTAGAGAAAGTATGGGGGGAAACAATGGAGAACTTCAATATTTTCATTTAACCGCGCGCAGCGCGGAAGCAAAATTCATTTATAAATTTAGAGCAAGAGTGAAGGAGTTTCTCTTTTGAGAAAAAAAAAGAATAAAAGTAAAAAAAAAAAAAACGCAAAGCTACCTTTCTTCCCTTTCCTCCCTTCCCTTTTCCTTTTCTCCTCTCTTTTTCCCTTTTTTTTCTTTTTTGGGGGGCGACCGCCCCCTGGCTACGCGCCTGCGTCGAACCAAAGATCGTGGGTTCGAGCAGTCTAGATTCTATCCGTTGGTAGTTCATTTCTCTCCCCCCTCTCTTCATTCTCCACCATGTACCAAACCCCATTGATCGCGATATTCCCTATTTTTGTGGGGGAAGGATAATTCGAGGGGTTGTTTATATTTAGGGCGTAGAGGTCGATTGTGTAGTATAGGGGCCAGAGTAAAAAAAAACACACACACAACAGTCCTGACAAAGGACTAGGGTTCGAGTCCACCCCGGGCGGATGACTGAAGTCAGTGCATTGTGTGTAAACGTCTCTCCCATGTTTCATAGATGCAGGCTATGTTACAATGGAAAACACTCCGTCCCTCGGATAGGACGTTAAACTAGGCCTCGTGTAGAGGAGAGTCACCACCTTTGCACGTTAAGAACCCACTGCACTATTCGTATAAGAGTAGGGGGAAACCCCGGTGTCGAGGTCCACCTGCATCCCCCCCCCCCAATGAGTTATATCGGGAGAGACCTGTGGATCATAGTGATTCAGTTCGCTTTTCGCCTCCCAGGCACAGGTGACGCCAAACAAATAATAATAACAATTCAGTGCCCTAAAGAAAATACCAAGGTCATTTCAACTCAATATAGACATGTTATCAGAAAATTACACTCAGAATAATCATGTGTAGAGGATTATAATTTATAATTTGTGAATATGGTGAATCCCACTCGAAAGCAACTTAGAGATAATGTTTAGACATGAAAAAAATAAAATCATCTGTGAAAATGTCTTCTTGACCGGACTCATATTATCCGAGATATGAATAAAATGTAAATAAAGAATATAAAAGAAAAAATAAGCGTTACAGTACTGCTCTACTATAAAAAAAATCTTAAGATATTTTCACAGCCCCGTATTTTCCTTTATTCCTTTTCATTGGCATGATTGGAAGGCGTTTTGTCTGATACTATTTCAGCTCATATGATATAGCACTTATGTATTTTAGATTCCAAAACTTCTTCCCATTACCTGTTACTAATCAGATCGAGATGGCAGCTATGTTCTCTGGTTCATCCCAGCTTTTGTTATTCATGGACGTTTGTAAAAAAAAAAAAAACAATCCGGGAGTGGGTGGGGCTGCAAGACCTAAATTTTCAAAGAAACGTAAGAGCGAGGAGATTTGTGATGGGGGAGCTTTTGCATTTTCTAGAATAAAATTGAAGGATTTCGTGCACACTTTTGGTGAATTTTGTTAATTTTGCCCTCTCGATCGGCGGCCCCCGGCTGCGTACGGTCATGTTTGTCATCTTAAAGTCTTTAAAAGGCCTATATTACATTGGTTTGAAACAATTTCATTTGCAATAAGGCTCGTAATTTGCTGGAACTGCGACCCTGGTCATGAAGAAACACCAGTCTGGGTCAGAAGGGAGGAAACAGAAGGAGCAAAAAGAACTCCAAGACTGTTTAATTCTCAAGAAATTTATTTTTGAATGCTCTTAGAAACGCAACTTTTATACTCCATTTTTACACAAAGTCCTCACCGTGGGGGGGGGAGGGGGGTGGGGGTCCCATAGCCTCTCCCGCTCGATCGCTTCGGTATCTCACGCTGTCAAAAATATTGTGCCCCCTTCGAGATTTTGCCCCCCCCAAAAAAAAAAAAAAAAAAAAAAAACTGAAAGTGTTCCGGCGCGCCTGTAGGGAAGGAACCATTACTAAATCATATTATTTTTCTAATTAAATTTATTATCTTTGAGCATAGTAATGCTATTAAAACAAGACCACAACCTCTCAAAAGATTAGGAAATAAATATTGGAAAATGAAAAGGAGGAAAAAAGAATATCAGAATCAGAGGCACGTGGAAGTCGATCCGGTCACCTGAGGACATGGAGGAAGTGGGGCAATTTTTACACTTCATGACGACAAGGCATTGCGAATCCATTTTTTTTTTACTAAACTTGACAGCTGCCTTGGGACAGATGAAATACATTTGATCTATGTGTGTGTGTGTGTGGGAGGGGTTTTTGAGAAGAAAATGTACATCAGATATTTTTAGAACAAACTAAATTGATTTAGAATTTATTCATGATATTGTTTTACATCATTTTCGTTAAGAATTGTCAAACCAAACTTTTTAATCAGTGTAATTTAATTTGATTTGATATCGCTTTTTAATTTATGATCATGAATGTAATAATTCATAATAATTTTGCTTGATAAGAGAAGAGAATAAAAGATTATGAAAAAACAGTAGCGTGACAGGCAGGTGGACTAGAGCACTGGCGTAAATCGGTGTTGATGGGTGGGGGTGACTGAATTATTTTGGCATTTTTTTGCAAGATGAAGTTTTCGTATATTTTGACCACAAACAGCGAGATTTTAAGGAATATATTTTAGGAATCCAATAAGAGTATGCATATCTCACCATAGTCATCCAATGCGAGTGCCAAGCGCGTGCTGATTTTATCAGAATTACATCTGAACACATGAAACACTTTTTGTAATCATTGCAATCATGATTATCATACGCATTTCACTATAAATCAAATATTGCGAGCGCGAAGCTCGAGCTGAAAATTTAGATAATTCAGACCTGAAGTGGAGCATTCTAAGGTTTCTTTGTTGGAATTAACTAGGAACATATACGTATTTCATTAACCAAATGATGCGAGCGCAAAGCGCGAGCTGAAATTTTTTTATATTCAGATCAGAAGGGACATTTTAGGGACAGATTTTAGGAATTCATGAAGAACAGACATTATCTCACCAATCCACTAATGCGAACGTAATCACGGACAGGAAATGTTTTATATATACGAAGACCTTAATGGGGCAATCACATTTTGTGTTTCCAGGAAATAGCCCAATATCAAAATAGTCATTAATTATACTGGTTATGATAAGTACTAACTCGTCGAGAAACTTCTACAAGGATGGAGGGGGGACTGGATCAAGATTACATGTACTGGACATGCTGGAGGAAGAATATTTGATTACTTTCTTTTTCACCTCTCCATTTCTTTCTCTTGTTCCTTCTGAGGGGCAACCACCCTCCATTAGTTCATCAATGCCTGATTATCCAGTTGTGTTCCATGTTCGGATTACCAAATTCCCCTGCTGAAAATAATGATCTTTCACTCTCATCTCTCAATGCCAAGGGCGTAGGCAGGGGGGGGGGCGGTACCCTCCCGCAGATTCAGAGAAGTTCCGATACTGGCAAACAAAACGAAATTTGTACCCCATAACTTGCATAACTTACCCCTTCCTCTGCTTTCAAGTGATGATTTTCCAAACTTAAGTTCCACCTCCCCATGCTCAAACCAGCCTGGTTACACTTCGTAATTCCGAAACACGTAAATTGCCTATACCTCGATGTTCGTTAATCCGAAAACGAAAAAGGGTTCGTTAATCCGAATATTTGTGGCGTAATTCCGAAGGTTCGTTAATCCGAAAAGGAAATGAGAGTCGTAATTCCAAAGGTTTCTGGGTCCAAAAACGAAATGAGGTTCGTAATTGCGAAGGTTTGTTAATCCGAAAAGGAAATGAGGTTCGTAATTCCGAAGGTTCGTTAGTCCGAAAACGTAATGAACAACGAACCTCATTTTGTTTTCGGATAACCGAACCTTCGGAACAACGAACCTTATTTCCTTTTCGAATTAACGAACCTTCGGAACAACGAACCTCATTTCGTTTTCGGATTGCCGAACCTTCGGAACAACGAACCTTATTTCGCTTTCGGATTAACGAACCTTTGGAATATCCGAACCTTCGGAATAACGAAGCTTCGGAATTACGAATGTATACGAACCAGCCTCCGCACTTGAGCTCGATTACATCCAGAGAATTTTGTCATTGGTGACGTCAGAATCCATCGCCACGAAATCTCGCGCCTCTTTATTGCAGAGCACACAAATTTATTCTCGTCCGCCGCTTCCAATATTCCAACACTTTCTTTTGCATCCACTTTGTACCTTAAAAAATCATGATGCAGTCAATGCCCTATTCAGTGCCAACTGATAGTACGAAAAAGTTCAAGTGAATCGCACGTGACATCACTATGCATTTCGAAAGTCATTATGGCGTCTTTCTTTGCCAGGTGTGTTGTATAATCAAATTTATCATTTATAAAAGTACAACAGACCCGATTCATGGACGTATATAATCTCATAAATACTCGCGACAAATAGAACGCCTCATGCAATTTCGCCTGCCTGATGCAATTTAGCAGTAGTGCTGACTTAAAAAAAAAACTTTTCAATGATTATTTACTAAAACACCTTTCATTTAAATCTATGATAATAAAATACTGTTTTCGTTCACTCCTAATGACCGTTGACCTTAATCATTTGACCTAAGACTCATGCATGACAATTAGTGATTTATTTGATTACTCTTATGTTTACGCTTTTATAGATACATAAACTTCCAAACTTTTGATGGACATTCAACAAATACCCCCAACATTATGGGCAAAGGTCATTGACCTTAAACGACACATGGCCGTGCTTATGTGATCTGAAACTCATGGAGAATGTTTTGCTGATACCTGATTACTCTTATGCCCAAGTCTCATGAACTAGATCTTCTTTTTTTTTGTTTTGCCGAAATTTTAAAACATAACCTTGGTTAACATGTTGATGTTGATTCCCCCAACATGGTCAAAGTTAATTGACCCTAAATGACCTTGACCTGGTCATGTGACCTGAGATTCAGGCAGGATATACCTTGTCCAAGTTTTATGAATTACACACTTGTAGGTATGATCATTGGCGGCGGAAGCCAAAAATTGTAGGAGGGGACAAGGAAAAAAAAATTGACAACGAAAAAAAAAAGGTTCTCAGCCCAAATATATTTTAGGGGGGACGTAGGAAAATAAATTGACAAAAAAAAAAAAGGTCATTAAAAACAAATTTAGGGGGGACCGTCCCCCCCCCCCCCCCCCTCCTCAAAATTTCCGCCGCCTATATGGGTATGATGACATTTTACTTTGGTTAATGTTTCAATGTTGACGACGCCGCGGTGGTGCGCCGCCGCGCCGTCGAAACAGTGGCGCCTTTAGTTGCTCTGCTATGTAGACAAGACCAATGTGGGAGAATTTAAATTCTAGAAGCATTTTGGGGTAAAAGTTGGAAACCGGTCTATTTCGCACAATAGAAATATGCTAAATCTGATAAAACCGGTTGTGAAGCCAATTTTTTTATGTTTTGACCACCAAATCTGCATAAAGAAAATGGCTGCCAAATTGACCATTTATAATCTTATTTCTACAATATTCTTTTATAATATTTGCTTTCACAGATATGGATACTTGCAAAATTTATCATACATAACATGTACCATTCGGGAAATTTGTTATTTTTGTTTGCGGCTAATTAAATATGCACATATATGCATATTTTGCAATGCTATGCGATAATTTGATAATTCCACCTAAAACGTTGATTATTTTGGGTACAAACATGACAAAGAGCATTTGTATCATTATGAATATAATTGTTTTGCACTTAAATGTAATATCAAAGTAATTTTTTATGCATTTTTATTGTTCTTTGATTTTTTTGTTCTTTTTTCTACCATTTGCCTTGTTTACGTTTGATACGAGATCTTTCAATAACTACACACTAAGAAATTCGGGTTCAATTTTACACCCCTAGGGATGCACATGCTTGTCCCTATATGAGTACCCCTCGCGGTGCACACGTACACCCCGAATAAGGGTGTACAATGTGCACCCGTATTTGGGGTGTCCATCTGCACCTTTAGAGGGTGTACACGTCTCCCTCTTCGTGTACATAAGTACCCCCACCTAAAATGACAGAAAGATTGTCGAGACTTCTGGTCCATTCACTTTCAGTATCGATTTTTAGTTACCTTAGTTGGGACTCGAATTCACTTCGTTTTATCTGTAGTCAAGATTCTTCCCGCCATGCCAGCGAGAAGCGCTGAGACTGTATGAGGTCTCTAGCGACATGATCCGACTTTTTTTTTTTTTTTTTTTTACTTGTGCTGATGGTTGTGATTCAAGTAGTTTTATTTACTGTTTCTCCAAATGTATACGTAATCAAATGTGTTATAGAAACAGTGGATGGAAGAAGAGAAGAAGTGGATAGGCGACAAAGTGGAGATTTGAGAGTAGAGTATTCTTTCTTGAAAATAGTCCTAAAAAGGACTGTAAACCAGAAGGAATGTAGAGTGAGACCAGCTTGGGTAGTAGAGCTGATGAGGAGATGCTGGCTTGAGTCGGCGAGTAGAGATGATGAGTAGTAGAGAGACTCAAATCTGCAATCATGGCAGTTAACAAAAAAAAAATGCAATAAAGGAAAATGGTCTGTGTTATCGGATAACTTACTCATTTTCTTGGTTATTACCGATTTATTTATTTATTTGGCGACAATACATTTTCCCTGAGTCAACCGTCAAAGTGATAACTGAAAATCGCGACTTCTGTCCAATCCTTGATTTGCACGATTCTTTGCCGAACGATACTGAATACAGAATAGGAAATGATAAAACATGGGGGCTAAACGCAGATTAGCTCCATGGTAAAAAAAACATGGGCAAAACAAGAAGGTTTCCATCCCCAGTCCCTTCCCAATGCACAACAAATGTTCGCTTTGTGTCCTATGGTTGAAAAGTGCTAGGGATTCCTGATGAAGGTGAACCAGGAAGGAGGCAGTTGCAGAAATCCAGTTTAGAGTTTATCAGGTCATGGATGATATTTTTTCCGAGCACCACCGCATGTAAGACAATGTCTGATCTCAGCAATTTTGTGGAGCTGGTAGTATGCAGATTGGCAGTCATGTGATGTGTGTTATCATGCTCATTCCCGACCTTTCGTTTGAGGACGCGGACGCTTATTTACAACGGTAGTTGACTTTGGAAGGGACTTTTTGGGCCCGTCATCATGGTCGTAAAACTCAGTCCTGCAATGCAAATTGTGTGACATGAGATTTTTTTTCGTTTCGCATCTGCAACGGAAACATTCAATATGCGTTTCGTGTGCAAAATTCTGGTTGCTACTATGGTAACAGCGATTTATCCGATTGAGGACGACTTTCCAAAGCCACATTTGACTCCTCCTAGAGCTCGAGAGGCCGCCCGGGGGCCCACTTCCATTGATTAGTGGATACCAGGAGCGACCACCAGTAAAAGGGGACAGAGTGGGCAGGTACGTTACGTATATAGGCCTATGTAACGTTATAAGGGTGTCAAAACGATGTTTAAAATGCTGAAAAAGGGATATATATCCAATACTTGTAGGGTTTCACAAGCCAAATAGTTGTTAACCACTTGACTGCTACTGGGCTTATTACACAGTGATAGCCTCTATGCTACAGCACTTTTTGGGTATTACAGCATTTTCACATTTTGTATGTTTTTTTTTTAGTTCTATCATAACAATTTAGTTATTGATTGCTTGGGACGTGGTGTTTGATTGTGTTCATCCTCATCATCACTATCTGTCAAATTATCTCCATCACCATCGTCTCTGGCAGGAGGAGGAAAACAACTACGTCTCCGTTTTCTATGACGATGAGCGGGTGAAGGTGTATGTCTGCTTGGACTCTCACCAACGTCTATGAGTGGGACCACAGTATCACTGTTGTTACCGTCATTTTCACTTTCACCGTCAAAATCACTCCCAAAATCCATCAAATCATCTCCCTCATCTTCTGAAATATCCATTGAATTATCACTGACATCACTTTCACTCTTGTCGTCAAAAGTATCATCCAAATTATTCCCTGAAACAGTGCTGTCTGAACGCCGAAGTGAATGTCTGGGGGCCGCCATCTTGACTTTTTCTTGAAGAAAGTAACCCGCAAAAAACTTTCTTTCTTCAGTTGCAAATCGGTCAAATTACGGGGGTAAAATGAAAGAGCGCCAGCTATAGTTCAAACCCTGTATATCATTATCATAGTGCTACAGGCATAAGGAGGCAACGCAATTGGCAGTGCTATTGTTCTGAAAGAGCAATGGTCTAAGCACGTATATATACGTGGCACGCACAGAGCGGCGAGATTGAAAGCACGTATATATACGTGGCACGCAGTCAAGTGGTTAAGAGATGCATTTTCATAATCTGGAAAAGAATTGCTTCCCTTGTTTAGGGTACTTTTCGAAACCCCATGGTCGTGCCTGGTATCCACTCATCAATGGAAGTGTTCCCCCCGGAATTTGAATCTAATCCCCATTTCTGGGGAATGTAAAACATAATGCCCCTCACATCGTGTGCGAGAGGCATATCGTTTGTGTATAAGGAGTAAACAAAAGAAACAAAGAAACAAAAGAAAACGAGTTCAAAGGTATCGCATATGATGTGTACATATCAACGCGTGCGAAATGTTCGGCTGGAGAGGTTGATCTGATCCATGAAATCAATTGCCAGTGATCCACCAATAATCCACATTAAATGCAATATCGATTCGATGGACTGTAATGATCTATATCTAAGCCTTCATTCAGTAATTTTTTCCTCACTCAATATGTTCTCGATTTGTTTGAAAAACCACTTTCTTATCCATGTCATAATTTATTTTAGGTCCTGCATTTTGAATATCTCCAGCCATCAGTCGTAATATACATGCATGTATGGTGCGGGTGTCGCGGAAAGGGATTTTGCACACGAAAAGTAGACTTGAAGGGCCTGTAACCCCCTGTAACACAAAGCTTAGCATTGATCGTAGAGCAGTTTTCTACGTTTGATTCTATTGACTGTAATGCACAATCAATCTTAAAAATCAAGTGTATGATTAAGCGTTAACTTTTGTGTTAGGGGACCACAATACTAGCGTCCGTGAGGATTGCGAAAGGTCCCAATTGTCTTATCAAAGACTACGCCAAGATTTTAGCCTTGCATATTGGCCTCACCTATTAAGACTGGAGTTGTAGTTGTAATAATGTAGATGACAGAACAAGATACATTGTACTTCGCTTTTTATTGGTAAGCTTCAGGAACATTGATCTCTATCCACCATCGAATCTCCTCAATGGCAGCACCAACAACAGCAGCTGCACTAACTTTTGCATCTCTAACTTTTTGGATCAAAAGTGAGGTCTAAAGCTGGATGCCATATCAGCATAGAAGTGTACACCAAGACCATGTTGCCAAATGATAGATCCAAGAGGGGTGATGTACAGTTTGAAGAACTAGGGACCAAGGAAAGACTCCTGCAGAACTGCACAGCGAAGGGTAGTCACATGAGACTACATGCCAGTGATGAATATCGTTTGTTCTCTGTTGGCAAGGTTAGAGGAAAGACATTGGAGTGCAGAATCATCAATTCCAAAACAAACTCTGTCTCTCAAGAAGAATGACACGATCAATGGTATCAAGACCTGCTGAGAAGTTAAACATAACTCAGGCAACTGCTTTCCTCATAGAAAGAGATCTCCTGGCTATACAATCGAAGAAACTCTCGACCTATAGACTTTGATGATGATGTCTCAGACTCGCATACACCACATCAGATCTGAGTAAGCTATCAGATGCTGTTGGGTTGAATACCGACCAAAAGAAATGGATTAATAATTACCTACAGGAACACCAAACCTGTCAGGAACCCACCATCCTCTGAAAGATATCTTAATTATCAAATAGAAATAGTCTATCTTATGAAGACGTCAGCTACATGTGTGAATATCAGAAGTTCGATAAATGGCCAAGGGGACATTACACAATTCACTGCGGTATTGGAAAGATGCACTCCGAGCATTTTAACACTTAAAAATATAATGATATCATAATTCAATAATATTATAATTGAAATTTAAGCAATCAATAATGACATTCGATTGAATACAGACAGGTTCATGAAACTGGATCACCACCAGTGTACTTTTAAATGGAAAGGTCCTCCCTGCAGGAATTTTCCATTGTATGCAGATGTGGGTGTGGGAGTTGGTGCATCTCTGTATGCCCATGGATATATAAGAATTTTTAAAAATGTAAAAGAGTGATTACATAATGAAATCATTGAAGCTAATTATTTTCTGTCTCTGGTAATCAATACTTTGAAAGATCTCATAACGTAACCTGTACAAAACAAAAGGTACAAAATACATGTACAAGGAAATACACACAAAACTTAAAAAAACCCCAATAAAATACATTATTATGTGATATTATATTCTAAGGTCCGTAAAATTATTTTTAATTTTGCAAATGTTATTTGTACCAAAAATATATAGATTTTTGCTGAAATTATCAAATTATAACATGATAATCCACAATAAGCATAAATTTGCATAACTGATTAGCCGCAAATAGAAATAACAAATTTCCCCGATTGGTACGCGTATGTATAGAGGATTTTTGCAGTCTCCATGTCTGTGAAACCGAATATAATAAAAGAACAGTGTCGAAATAAAATTCTGAATGGTCAATTTGGCTGCCATTTTGTTTATGCATATTAGGTGGCCAAAACAGGAAAAATTGGCTTGGGAACCGATCTGATCAGATTCTGCATATTTGAATTGTGATAGTCTGGTTCCCAACTTTTACCCCAAAATTCTTCTAAAAGCTTATGTACGCCTCTTTTTCCAGAATGGCTCTAGTCTAATGCAGACGAGACAAAAAATCGTGATGAGTTCTCCTTGTACTACGCATTTAAAAATCTATTAATCTAGATCAATAATTATATTGCCCAAGATATTCGGAGTGCTATGACAACAGTGAATTTGGAGTTAATCATTCAAAACACCTCAGCATACCTCCATTGTTATACTAACCGGCAAACCTACATTTAACAGCGCAGTAAATATTTTGGGAGGAATTGCTTTCACGAGGCACGAATGATTCAAGAACGTAAAAAAATGCACTGTAAAAACTGTGGTGTTGAATTGACACCAGTTGGTGTTAATAGAGGACCACATCCTGCGGTGTTAAAATTACACCCTAGAGATTGAACATAACACCAAAGAGTGTAAATGTAACAACCAAAATTGTTGTAATACCTATAGGTGTTAAACTAACACTGTCAATTTAACACCGGTGTAAAATAAGTAGTGTGGTGCTCTATGCACACCGGTTAACACCACAGTTTTTGCTGTGTGTATTGTCAAATGTCCTTCATGGCAAAGCTTGAGATGTCTTTGACTAAAATTGGTAAATCAAAACAGCACACTGCAAAAACTCTGGTGTTGATTTAACACCAGCCCGGAATCTATATATATCTACACGAGAGAAGTGTTAAACAATACCAGTTTCGTTTTGGTCTAACACCAGATAGGTGTTTATACGACACCAATTAGTTTTAAAACAGCATTGGTTTGATTCCAAACTGGTTTTGTTTCGATACTTCTCTGGCGTGGACATATAGATTCCGGGCTGGTGTTAAATCAACACCGGAGCTTTTGCAGTGCAGATTCGTTGATAAGTCTGAACTCAGGATCAAACTGTTTCACATTTTATTATGAGGAAAAAATCAAGATATTTCGTATTTAAGGATTTTGATGAAAAATCAGGTCCATTATGTTCATGATACAGAATTTACCAAAAATAAAGCTATGACAACAAAGTTAGTTGTTTTTTTTTCTTTGCTATGCAAGGATCTTACAAGATTTCACATAGTTGATCATTCGCTGAAAAACGCAAATAAAATAATAATCATAATAACGCTTGCATACCAAAGATTTCATAATCCTAATCTTTACAACAAAATAGATAACTACCCAATCTCCGTATGTCATTTTTTTATAAGGCCAACTATATCCACGGTTTCTGATTTTAGTGTATGATTAATGATTTCATTTACAAAAAAATGTTGACCCTTTTGATGCAGAAATCGAATTTGTGATTTCGACTACGACATATTCATTTCACACTTTAGCAACCCTTTTCTCTCTTACCTCTTGGTCGTGAAATAGTTCGGGGGGGGGGGGTTATAGGCCTATATGGCCCAAAGGGCCCCTCCCACTTCTACACCTATGTTCGAACGTAATGTTTGCGACTTCACAATATGTTCATTTCGAAGGGGGAAAAATGTGTTCACAAAAGCAAACGTACGGCGCACATTTTTCCTTAGTTGATCGTTGATTTCGTACGGGAGTCATGTGACCACGTGATCGCAAGCATTGGCGAATCAAAAAGAACTTCTGATTCAGCGACATCGTCCTATACAAACGACCATTGCGAAGGTCCCAGACACTTTTGCAAACGTGATTACACCAGCAAATGACTGTTTGCAGAAAAGTATAAATCCGCAAGAAAACTTTGAACAGGTTCTACCGTTTTTTGCAACAAGAGGAACTGTTTGCAAGAACAAAAACTCTCCTTTAACCTTTACGGAACGCCAGGAAACTTGTCGCCACGCTTGTGAGGTTTCACCGCTCAGTTAGATAATCAGCTACTCACTTAGCATAATATTCTTGCAAATTTGTTCATGATAAGACACAGCTAGCAATCATCATGCTCATACAACACGTGATGGCATTTCAGAGCATTGTATCTTTCGGTAAGAATACTTTAAAGCAAACATAAAGGCTTGTCATTGTTTGTAATTGCTTTTGTATGATAACAATTGGCATATAAAGAATAGGGAGCAAACGAATGAAAGAAGAAGAAGGAAGAGGAAAAGGAGGGGAACAAAAAAAGAAGAAGAGAAAGAAGAGGAGGAGAAAAGAAGAAGAAGAGAAAGAAGAAGAAGAAGAAGAGGGAGACATGCAGGAATCACCATTATCAGTTGTGCTTTCATTCTTTTTTATTATATTCGTTATCAATATATTCATCATTAATCTTAATGTTGATGTTAATGGCGGCAACATTGTTTTCCTTATAATGAACAAGAAATCACAATGAGCAGCAAACATACAATACACAGCAAAAACTGTGGTGTTAACCGGTGTACTTAGAGGACCACATCAGTTATTTTACACTGGTGTTAAATTGGTGGTGTTAGTTTTACACCTATAGGTGTTATTACAACACCTTTTGTTGTTACATTTACACCTTTGATGTTATGTTTAATATCTAGGGTGTAATTTTAAATTCCTCAGGGTGTGGTCCTCTATTAACACCAATTGGTTTCAGTTTTAACACCGCAGTTTTTACAGTGTATAAACAATATTATTTTATATTCATCGGAAACGATAATTGTCACAAAATGTTGTGATGACCACAAGAAAATAAGGGAATAACTTAAAACAATTTTAGGATATTAACGAGCAAGAGCTTGACTTTTTCAGCGTCGGCGTAGCGAACAGAGAACATTTACTGTAGCTCTTCACATTTGCGGCGGAAGCCAACCAATGGGGGGGGGTCCACCTGAAATTTTGGGATGGACACAGGTAAGAAATTTGACAAGCAAAAAAAAAAAACAGGTTATCAACCTACAACGGTCACAATGTATGCATGTCTGAGGTAAAACAATGGAAAGTGGTGTTAACAAACATTCCCTTGCAAGAGCAAATCGCGATTTTTAGCTAGTTTTCCTTGCTTTTAATGCTCTCTATTCTTAAAGGGGAATCCAACTCAAATAAAAACTTGTTTTTATAAGGAGAAGAAAAATCAGACAAGTTGATAGGTGAATATTTGAACAATATTCTACAAACAACAAGAAAGTTATGAATTTTTAAAAGTTGTAAATATTGGTAGTCACTATACCCATGGAGACTTCAAATTGGCCGCATATGGGATGTTATAGTGATGTAAGGCAATGACTACTCTTCCATGTACTCCAATACATATTATGACTATTTTTTTATTTTTCCCAAAAGTTTTATTTCAAATTATATTTTTCTTTCATGAGGACATAACACAATATACTACCTGGGTTATCCCTGATAATCCCTGATACTAAAGTACATGGCCTATGGGAAAGTTGTCCTTGCCCCTTGTCATAATTTACTAACCCAGTTGCCTATTTGAAATTTACATAGTGTTAGTTATCTCAATTTTAAAGCAGCTATAACTTTTTTGTTGCTTGTCCGATTTCTTTTATGCCTTCGCCATTTTCTTTAATTTATTTTTCTCCTTTCCAACGCAACATTTTATGGCCAAGGCTGGATTCCCCTTTAAATGCCATTTAATAACTTGGTACAAACAGAGTACCGAAGCTATGACGTCAGTTGCCATGGTGTCATGAACATGACCCGGAGCGTGTTCCCGCTCAGAAAGATGGATGATGACGGAATTGCATCGCTTGCAACCTCAGAAAGATGGTAATTTTTGCAAATAAAAAAAAATGTACAGACGGTCGTCCGCTGCGACTCTGTCGGCTGTGCCCCCCCCCCTCCCTGGATCCGCCATTGGACAAAGCAAATCTCTGGCAATTTAATCGAACCAGATAAGGTTATGGAATTTTTCTTTTTTAAACTCAACTCTTCTAGGAAATATCGGAGCGTTGTGGCCCAGTGGATTAGTCTCCGGACTCTGAAACAGAGGGTCGTGGGTTCGAATCCCAACCATGGCGTAATTTCCTTCAGCAAGAAATTGATCCACAATGTGCTGCACTCAACCCAGGTGAGGTAAATGGGTACCTGGCAGGAATTTATTCCTTGAAATGCAGCGCGCGTAACAGCTGCACTGCTAAAGCCAGGGTAATTATGCTGCATACTGTAGAGCGCTCAGAGACTTCTGACAAAATAAGCATTAAGCGCTATATAAGCAAGTATAATTATTATTATTATATCAACTTGTGCTTCAAAAACGTTCACATTTCGGGCTTGCATTTTCCTAGGGTTAGATCATAGGTCCATGGTTAGATACGCATCTCCACAGTTCATGATTAGTGTTGAGACTGTTCAGGTTAAGATATGCCTTCGTAAGATATTAAAAAGAAATAATAAGTTCATGCATCGTGCTAGCAATATCTATTTATAGGGCTTTATGGATTTGTTTTTTTATGATAAAAAAATAACTTACTTTGGCTTTGGCCCTTAGGACTGCCCATACCCCAAAGATTTTGCTCTTCGAGCAGCGCTGATCGAGGAAAACATCAGTATTTTCCGCCCCCGCCACAGCCTTATTGGCCAAAGACGGATCCGTCCCTGTGATGAAGTCAACAACATATGTTATGGGAAAATATGACTCACACCACATATGTCAAGGTCAGGAGGAGATAATATGAAATATCTAAAATATAGGGGGAAGTCTGAAAATCTGTGTACAAAACAAATGGAGAGTTGTCCACAAATCAGCCATTTCAAAGCACGTTTGCCAAATTGAGGATCCCCATAGAAAATACAAGACTTTTCAAACGTCCGTAAATTGCTTATTTCAAAGCCGATTTTGATGAACATTTTTTTTTTAATTGTTACTCTCATTTTACTCTTTCCAATTAGATTGCTTCTCTTCTTGGGTTTTGGTTTTCTTTAATGTGTTGTGTGTTAAATTTCGTCCCCGAAAAATATCAATTTTTCTGCCACGGTCGAGTAAAATAGTTTGGGGTTTCAATTTTACTTAAAGCCTCAACCGTTTTGTCGACTAAAAACGAAAAGCCGGTTACAAGCTGTTCGGATGGCTTCGGTCTGGATTACACCTTATCAACTTTCCACGAATGTAAGAACAAACTCCATCCCAATGGAAGCATGGTGCAAACGATTCCAAAGCTCATCCCCTACACATCGTTTACTAAAGGGGTTGCTTGCCAGAGAAGGGATAGGCCTAGAGCAACGGGGAAAACACTTGGACACAGAATTTGTAGATTTCCTGGTAAGTAGGTTCATTTTGACAGTACTGCGGGAAGGGGGGGGGGGTGAGGGGATAACTAAAGACGTTTAAAAATAACCAAGAGAAATGCATGGGGAAAGGGGGGGGGGGGGGCTGTGTGGGAATAAGATGAGTGGTGGACTAGTGGCTATGACTCTCGTCTTTCACTCTAATTTTTGCACCTTGTTTATAATGGGAACTTTACTTATAATTGAAGAAACTGCCGCTCTGTAAGTCGTCGCGATATATGCATCGCGATCGAGCCCCCGACGAATTCAATGTGGACAACACCAGATCATCAAGCGGGTGTTTCATAAAGCTGTTCGCAAGGTAAGAGCGATTTAAGAATGACTGGTGAACCTTTCTTACGTGTTAAATCATCACCAATGAACATTTAAGGGTGAATATCATTTACCGTAAGGGATCACCAGTCGTTCTGAAAGTCACTCTTAATTTATAAAACGGCCCACAGGTGTACGATGCCTTCTTCATGCCCCACGGCCGCCCCGCACCCCTGATGTTGTTACTGAATTATTTAAATATAGTTTTGTGTTTTGTTTAGGCATGTTAGCTTGAATAACTTGTTTTTAGTTGCAGCTGTATTGTACGTGATTGACAATATGTAGTGTTGCGAATATCGCATTTTTAACAATTCCCTGCCCCGCTGCTCCCGGCGAGACCGCTATTTAAGATCCGATAGTGAGTCACGCAGTGGGATTTTCGTCGGCAATTTTCAAACTTTTGTCGAAAGTCGGTTTGATGTACAATGCGTCCTCCCCCCCCCAAAAAAAAAAAAAAAACTACACTTTTGAAATGGCTGCCGAATAAAAAAATATATCACTTTGGGGGAAACAGTTATATATATATGGAAATCCAATAAAGTATACTTTCAAATGACACCAACAAGTTGGAAAACTTTTCATGCTTTGAGCGAGCACTGGTGTCATTTGAAAGTTGACTTTATTGGCTTCCATATATGTAAGTGTTTTTCTCAACAGTAATATATTTTTTATTTGGCAGCCATTTCAATAGTGCATAGTTTTTTGGGGACGCACCGTAGATCTTGGCCCTAGGACCAGTGATTAAATCTGACTCAATGGCATCATACGGTCATTTTAACCCATTCAGAACAATATTGACCATATTTTGTGGCTTGTGTCAGCATCTTGCTGTTACCAATTTGGGGAACAAAATATGATAGATTTAGCCCATATTATATTTCCTGAATGGGTTGACCAAGGCCAGTCGGCCTGTTTGTAAGAAATAAAAACAAGTTATTCAATCTAACATGCCTAAACAAAATTACATTTAAACAAATAAACATAGTGTGTGATGATAAGTTTACTTCTAACAATTGCTGTTGAGTTGTGAATATTAAACATAATGAGATGAGGCGAGGCCAACTCAACAGATGACGCAGGACACCATTTATTTGCTTTAGCTTTCGTCTTTTAATTGAGACTTCGTTAGAGCGTCTGTAATTACAGACTATTGTGATAGTGTGCTTGTATACTACACATATATACATACATATATATATATATATATATATATATATATATATATATATATATATTTATAGTGGTGAAACTTGTCTATATTGACCACCCAAGGTAAATACAAAATGAGGCTGCTATAGACAAGTTCTTATACACAAAATCTTCCTCCATGGGAATCAGTTTTAGTGGTCACTATAGACAGGTGGCCACTAACATATAGGTTTGACTGTTTATGTACATGTACTTCGTTGGAACCAAATTTATAATTTCGTCAACGTTATTTACTATCATATTCTACGACATTCGATTTTATTGATGCAGTAAATATTTTAATGGTTTAGTATTTTCATTGATGCATATATAGGTTTGACTGTTTATGTACATGTACTTTGTTGGAACCAAATTTATAATTTCGTCAACGTTATTTACTATCATATTCTACGACATTCGATTTTATTGATGCAGTAAATATTTTAATGGTTTAGTATTTTCATTGATGCATATATAGGTTTGACTGTTTATGTACATGTACTTTGTTGGAACCAAATTTATAATTTCGTCAACGTTATTTACTATCATATTCTACGACATTTGATTTTATTGATGCAGTAACCTATATTTCAATGGTTTAGTATTTTCATTGATGCATTAAGATCCACTTTTATTTTTATCGATGCATTTATATTGGTAGTTGTGCATTGGCATGTTCATCGAACCTTCTTATTTTGTTGATGCATAGGGGCGGCGGAACGTATTTTCGTGGGGGGGGGGGGAGCAAAGCCAAACTAGGGCACTCACTTACATGTCAAAATTGGCATTTTGGTGCAAACGGGTATTATCATCATGAGATCATCATCAGCGTGAAGTAGTTGTAAGTTTTGTAGTAATTAAGTTGAGCACAGCCTCTTTGAAGTGATTTTTGATTGATAAAATATATCATTCAGACTTTAAAAAAATTCAGCGAGCGAGCAATTTGGAAATTTTCAAATCAGAAATGTTTTAATTCAAAATAATTATTTCATTTTTTAAAAGGGCATTTTTTTTCTCTATTTTGATTTTTTTGGGGGTAGGGGAGGACAGGTGACCCCAATCCCCCTGCCCCCGGCTCTGCCGCCCCGGATATTGTTTTTATACATAATTTTGGTGACGCTTTGGATATATTTTGTTTAAACAAATATATTTCTGAACTGAAACCAAATTAAAAATAATCAGGTTTTGATGAAGTTCTGCGCTGCCATTGACTCTTCTGGTAAGCTTGCTATTCGATGGCTACGTATATGGAATAATTTTTATTGTGATTGGCTGTTGAGCGTCGTTAGTTTCCATGTATCATCAACTCTAACAAAAGGTTTACCCAATAATGATTAAATGGAAACATGCATGTTCGTTGGGTAACAAGATACAAACTTATGTTGTAAATCTTATGCAATGTTGCGTTGAAATTGACCGTTCAATCATGTATTTTGCCAAATATCAAGGGAAATAAAATTACCCAGCAAACATGCATGTTCCATTTCTACCCAATATTGGGTAAATTCTTACTCTCTGGTTTAGAGTGCATAAGCTAAACATCGTCAGGGGCACGTACGTGATAGGAACTGGCATTATTTTTTCTTTCTTTCTTTTTTAAATATCCAGATTGCCATAGTAATATTTGTCAAGGCGGCTGGTGTGAAGAGACTATGACTGCCTTCAAATGCCACTGCTATGACGGATATGAAGGCGAACTCTGCGATCAACGTGAGTCCCCCCCCCCGATTGTTTATGAGCCAACAATCTAAAACCAATCTGAATTTGAATAAAAATATCCCATATGAGAGTGAACATGGTAAAAGTTGTGTCAACAAACTGATCATATTTTTGGGGGGGTTAAAAATTTATGTGCTATATAAAATAATGAAATATAACAATGATTATGGTAATGACGACAAAGATGATGATAACGATTATGATAATTATGATGATGATTGTGATGACGTTAATGATAAGGATGAGGATATGATGATGATGAGGGCGCTGGTGATGATGATAACATTGATGAAGACAAAATTTGACACACATATATCATAACGTATTTGCAATTGGCCTTTGTAGTAACCACGGCAATACGCAAAATGTTTCCTTTCCAGAATCAACTTCTAAACAAAACATCACAACGATCTCTTCAATCAAAACAACCCCATCTCCTACAACTACACCGCTAGAGCAGGGTAAGAAAAGTGAATCCCTCCGCCTCACCCTTTCCCTCTATTCTCTCATTAATACGAATTACGTTGGCACACAGAAGGATAAATACATTTTTATTGTTCCTTTTGGTTTCACGATGTCGGAAAGGTGTAATGTCTAGTCAATATCATCTACATACACGGCCGTCTGGGCGGCCGTCCATGTTTATGATTAGAAGGGGGCAAATGACAAATCCGTTGGTCTTTCTTTTTCTGAACTGATTTTTCACTTAAAGTGATGGTCCGGGCTGAACGTATGTATAGCTTGGCTTGATAAATAGGGTAGAATTCACTGTGCCAAAATGCCGAAAATTTCATCAAAATAACAAAGAACAAAGTTATTTAATTTTAAAGTTTAGCAATATTTTGTGAAAACAGTTGTCATGAATATTCATTAGGTGGGCTGATGATGTCACATCTCCAATTGTCCTTTTGTATTATATTATATGAAATTAGGTATATTCAAATGTTTTCCTCCTAGAACCAGAAACACTGGATTGACAACTTATTTAGTGCATTAGATATGTATTGCTGCAATTTATTTCATTATATGAAAAAATTATGATTTTATGTAATAACATAAGAAAACGAAAGTGGAGATGTACTTCGGGTCAGATGTACTTCGACTTGGAAACGCCCCTGTCTAAAGTTGTGGATACATTTTTATGGAAAGCCAATCGTCATACACTTTCTAACATAAACAATTCATCAGCGCATTTCAAACCTGCATAATTCAAAGTTGCCTTTAAATGATAAATACGACAGATTTCTTCACCATCAACATGGTTAAAGGGGAAGTTCACCCTGACAAAAAGTTTATTGTAAAAATAGCAGAAAAAATAATAAAAAATATTGCCGAAGGTTCGAGAAAAATTCATCAAATAATTAAAAAGTTATTAGAATTTCAATTATTTGATTTGTGACGTCATATGCGAGCAGCATTCCTACATAGCGAATGGTAAAAAATCAATGAAATGTCATTTTCTCAGAAAATTGAAAATGGTTTTCACTGTAACTTTTGTATATCAATAGACAAATCATTTCACACCCGATCATGAAAAGAAAACAAAATTAAGTCATCAGGAACCATACAAAATTTGAAATTCATACATTTTATATTACATAACACATGGGGCAGCTGCTCGTTTATGACGTCACAAATCCCAAATTTTGAACTCTAATAACTTTCTTACTCTTTAACAGATTTTCCTCAAACCTTCACCAATATTTTTTACTATTTTTTCTGCTATTTTTACAACAAAGTTTTCTTCAGGGTGAACTTCCCCTTTAAATACTAAAAGGGTGAGCACAGTAAACACGAGAGACTTACAATGTAATCAACATTTTGACCTTCAACGTGTTTTTGTAAACAATTCAGGGCTATTTAACCTATTGTCCAAACAACGAAGAACTTCCATTCGTTTTGTGGTAATAATGAAAAAATGACAACCAACAAAAATATGCTGTCCATGGGTGAATTATAAGTGAAAATGTTGCGTGTCGTACGGGACATTTCTGAGTCCCGTACGACACACAACAGTTTCGCCCCTATAATTCAGCCATGATCAAATTTTTTTGTTGGTAATCAGCTTTTCACATGACTACCCACTATAACTTTATCATTGACCAAAAATAATTTTTTATTGCTCAAGCAAGCAGCTTAGAGACTAGAAATTGTTGACAAAATGTCCCGTACGACATATACAATCGCCCTGCAAAACAACAGTCACCAATAATGCATTTAGCATTTCCATTTTTTAAATGTAGGATGAAAGAGCACTGTTAATTACACGCTTGTTCGCAGCCAAAATTAATGTACCGTGTCCACAAGTGGATCGAACGGTGAACCCATGACTTTCATGTGTTTAGGAAGGTCCTGCATGGACCACTCGACCAAGGCATTTCAACTGATTTAACACTTTTGGCTTCCCATAATTTTATGGTACATACTATCATGACTATATGTTGTTGTTTGTTTGTTCCATTTTAGTTCCATGTTCGTACGAGTCCTGGACAGTTTACCAAGGAAGTTGCTACAAACATTTTGCCAATAAACTCAGTTTTTTGGAGGCCTTGTTCTTTTGCCGGACTTTGACTAATAAGCAATCTTGTCCGATAGACTTGGTCTCTATTCATAGCCGGGAAGAGAATGAATTCGCTGCTCAACTTTTCTTTAATGATGTGAGTTTTAGGTAAAGGTGTAATCTTGGCTGAAAATATTATGATGTAAACAAATAAAATAGAATCTGGCAAACAACATATGACAGTCGGGCAATGAAAAACAATTAAGGTAATAACATTTTAAATCCTTGCATTACTTTGATGAAACATTATATGAATGTCTTTTGTATTACCATTTCTTCAAGTTTGTATACCAAGATTGAAAGAATTGGATTGTCAACTTATTTAATGCACACGATATTCATTGCTGCAACTTAAAGGGAAACATGATCATACACACATGTATGAAATATTTACGATATTATATAATAACACAAGAAAAATATGATGACCACACCTGAGTTTGATTAAATCTACTGCGTTATGCTCAGTGAATTTCGCTCTGATTATTTAGATATGATTGTTTTCATCCCAAAGTACCCCCTTAAGGTCCTGCATGAAAATCAGCGATTCACCTTCCGTGAAAGTCAAGTGGGCCCGATGAGATATGCCCTTGACTCTGAACCTGCTCATGATGGCTTGCAACGTTCAGTCACGTTATTACGTCACGGCGCGCTATCACATTTTGCGTAATATATATGTAGACTATACAGGCATGTGTATTATACAGTGTGTCAATTAAGGTCATTAAGTTACTAACAAACTCAAATTCAATAATTCAATTATGTTTTAGTATTCTGCATACATTTATATGCAAGTGAGTAGTTGACAATAATTCAATTATGTTTTAGTATTCTGCATACAATAATTTTATGTGCTACAATATTGACGGCCTTGAGGGGAACATCAAATATAATGCCAGTAAAAGAATCATATTTGCCCGAGTCTTTAGACGAGGGCAATATGCGTCTTCGTTAAAGTTCGTTATTTGTTATCCGATTTTGATAAAATTTTCAGCATTTTGATTTGTGAATTTTACTCTATTTATTAAGCTATAAATATGTTCAGGCCGGACGATCGTGACTTTGTGTTATTATCTTACAGACTGGCTGTGTCGAATCGACGACCCCCTCTGGCTTTGCAACTCCTTGGTTTTGGATCGGTCTGTACCAGCCAGTACCAGACAGTGACTTTGTTTGGTCAGACGGCACCCGGGTTAACTACACGTCATGGCGAATGAATGAGCCTAGCGATCATGATGGAATCGAGGATTGCACGCACTCTTATTTTGTATCATGTACTTTGCCCTACGGTTTTGAATGGAATGATCTTAGCTGCGATCAAAACTTATCCTTCGCCTGTAAACACCCTGTCCTCTGCTAGGAGGGTTTCACTTCCGCTTCCTTAAAGGGAAATTTTACCCTGACAAAAGAAGCAAAAATTAATTTTAAAAAATAAGATAAAAAAGGCCCCTACAAAGGCGGCGACGTCATATGCGAGCAGCTTTCCCATAATCGTCTGGTACAAAATAATAATAATAAAATGTCATTTTCTAAAAGACCTACCCCCCCAAAAAAAAAATGCAATAGTTTTACCGTACCATTAGTAGGTATATGAACATACAAATCATTCACTATGGAACGAAGAAAATAATTAGTCGTCACAACCACTAACCATTTGAAATTTTGCATTTAATAACTTACGGGGCAGCTGCTCGAATATGATGTCATAAATTAGAAAAAATAAAATTCTAATAACGTTCTTCAATCATCAATGGATTTTCCTCAAACCTTTACGAATGATTTTAATGATTTGTATTTTCTGGATATTTTTACAACAATTTTTTTATCGTCAAGGTGAACTTCCCTTTTGTGTGGTCTTTCATCCATTGAGTGTTACGCTAGTCGTAAAATATATTTTTTTTTCAGATTACCATTACTGATATAACAAAGAATACCTCACTCAATTTTCTCTTTCTATTTGGAGGACATACCCCACGGCCCTAATCTGGCAAAAGGGTCTATCTGCAAAATTTTTTAATTTTTTTTCATATTTAGGGTTTATGAGGCCAATATCAAATTCCATCATTTTACTGGTATCTAATCTGGCAGAAGGGTCTATCTGCACATAGACCCTTTTGCCAGATTACATGGTGGAGAAGACGTATTCATTTAATCAGGCAAAAGGGTCTATCTGCACAACATATAGTCAGATTATATGGGAGTTCATGATTGAAATTCGTAAAAATGTAAACAATTCTTCAAATTTGTTTATCTTTGTACAGGCTGGGCCCCATTGTCACAAGCTATCTAGGGGTAGTTTTATTCGTTAATTTTATATGTATTGAATTGGAATACAGAAATTGATTCAAACTGTCCACACCATAGTTTGTATATCTTCTAAATAAAGTCTATTCTAATAAATGATTCTAATACTCTTTTAATAGCAATATATAAAGTCTTGCAATATCAAATTTTAAACATGAATACGGGGAAAAACATCTTTATCTAATATCCATATATTTTTAATGATGTTTAACGACTTGTGCTTTTATATGTTCATACTTCATCCTCTTTTTATTTTCATTATTTAATATCACATGTATTATTACTTTATTGCTATCTTGCCTTAGGTGAATACATATTTCTTATTGCAGTATATTTACAAATACTGCTGTTTTTAATGCTTAAAATATGTAATTATTCTATTAATAATTTCAAATTCAGCTGAGACTGTTGTGTTTTAATAAACCTTGAATTGAATAAGTGACATTGTGGTTAGCTCCATAAATTCATGTCTGTATTCATGAAAAATTTGAACTGTGAAGGAAAAATTATGAATCATTGAATGACCTAGATTTCAATTATGTATGTTTTGCTTATCTCGTTGTTTTTTGTTCAACTGATTGTAATGCACAGTTGCACAACTGATGCACAACTGATTAAATTATACTGAATACATTCACTTCAATTGAAAAGGAAAAAAATGTAAATTTGAATGAAATTTGAATGAATCTGTATATAGCGCTCATTAATTGATATATGATTAGGAAAACACATTAGTGTTTTAATGGCTGGGATTAAGTTCAGTACTCAAGCTCACTTAAAATTATTACCATAGTTATTACCATAGCCTACATGTTGGATTTGAGGCAGTTTCATGGTGATTGTGTAAGTGAATGAGATTGCATCTGTATAATTGAGAGGATAGGCCCTGTACAAAGATTAAACAAATTTTAACTAATTAAAGTGTAAACATTGTAATCCCATGCAGAACATTGCAAAAGGTGAATACAAAGTAGAGAAAAGGAAAAGGATAGCAAGGGAGAGAGGAGAAAAGGCCAAAAATAGAAGAAATGAAACAAAAAACACAATTGGTAGATGTTAGATCGCCATATAAAAAATAAAATCATAGATTTTAGAAGAAAACATATAGCTCTTAAAGAATGAAAGAGAAATCAAAATACAGTTGGTTATAATTAATTAAGATCTCATAAGATGGATAGAATTTAGAAAAAAAAAATATTGTTATTCCCAACTTTATAATTGATTAATTTTGTATAATCAACAATATCCTACCCGATTGAGTGTAAAATCTTGGATAGTGTCATAATTATTATTTTATTTATTTCTTTTTGTGGGGGGGTTAGGTTTTAAAGTTTCCAATCGCTAAGACATCCAACCAATTGCTTTCAGAACAAAGTCAATTAGTTATAAGCGCCTGAGAAGATCAAATGGTTTTCTCAACATTCCTGGTAGACCAAATGGCTGTGGACCAAATGCCTGCTTAGACCAAGTAGTTACGGACCAAACGCCGAGTAGATCAAATTTTTTTTGTTACATTCCTGGTAGACCAAATGAATGAGAACCAAATACCTACTTAGACTAACTAGTTACGGACCAAATGCCTAGTAGACCAAATGGTTTTGTAACATTCCTGGTAGACCAAATGGTTGTGGACCAAATGACTACTTAGACCAAATGGTTGTGGACCAGACACCTAGTAGGCCAAATGCTTGTGGACCAAACGCCTAGTAGACCAAATGGTTTTGTAACAATTCCTAGTAGACAAAATGCTTGTGGACCAGAGGCATTAGACCAAATGCTTGTGGACCAAACGCATAGTAGACCAAATGGTTTTGTATCAATGTCTAGTAGACCGAATGGTTGTGGACCAGACGCCTAGTAGACCAAATACTTGTGGACGAAACGCCTAGTAGACCAGTGGTTTTGTAACAACGTCTAGTAGACCAAATGGTTTTGGACAAAATGGATAGTAAATGTCGTAGACCATGAAGTTGAGAGTCCTGCGCAGCCTGTCCAATATTGTAATAGTTTACCAACCGTGCAGATATACCTTTTGCCTGGTTAAATTAACACAATTTTTCCTCTGTAATTATCTGACAACAGGGTGTATCTGCAGATAGACCACGTTTGCCTGATAAAATAAACATATCATCTGCCATCATTTAATCTGGCAAAAAGGTCTATGTGCAGATAGGCCCTTTTGTAAGATTACAGCCAATTTGTATAGGGTCTATGTGCAGATAGACCCTTTTGCCAGATAAATATAAATGTCTTTGCTCCCGAGATTAATTTGGCAAAAGGGTCTATCTGCATTAAATTGTATCTTACAATAAAGTAAAGGGATTAAATGAACAAAAAGGGACTAAAACATTTTTTCAAAGATAAACTAAGTGATATAATAGAGTCCACCGGCTAAAATTAACTCTTAAGCATTCTACAAGTAAAATTAAATGCTCAAACATCAAAGCTGATTTTTCTCAGAAAGTTTTTCGAGGGCGAATGTGCAGATAGACCCTTTTGCCAGATTACGGCCGCCCATCTCTCCCTCTCTTTCTTTCCATTACTCTCATTTCTCTCTCTCTGTGTCTTCTTCTCCCTCTCTTTACGTCTTCCACTTTGCTTATTTCTCTCTTTCTCAAACTTCTATTTATGATATACATATTTTAGTTGGAGATAAGTTTTGACGTAGAATACTGTACTTATGTTTTTATGCATTTGCTTTGTTATATCTGTATATTGTACTTTTTTTCAATTTTTATGTAATATATACCAATGAATAAATAAATAATAAATTATCTTAATGATAATAATAATGTGAAATATAGAGCGCTAAATCTTCTTTAAAGAGTGCTCAAGGCGCATAAAGAGTTAAATAAAACAAGTTTTTAGAAGATTTTTGAAAGTTTCGACAGAGGTACATTTTTATGTCTTCAGGAAGGCTATTCCACAAAGGGCATGCAAAAGCGAATGATCTTTCCCCAAAGTTTTTGGAACTTTTGGAAAAACAAGGAAGCCAGAAGTGGATGGGCACAAAGACCTGCTTGGTCTGTAGTCATTGATGAATGAAAGACTGTATTGTGGTGCTGATCCAAGAATACTACTGAAAAGCAAGCAACAAAATCCGAAAATGACCTTTAAACTAGAGTTTTTTTTTCAAAATTGAAACGAATACAGGAAAGTTTTTTTTAAGGGTGAAACTTTGGACTTGTGTGTGCCTTGTTGCACACATACATTGCTATCTTTGTGTATTTTAGTGTGTGACGTCATGATTAATCTTACAAAAAGTGCTTGCAATTTTAAAACATTTAAAAAATGTTGGGTAAAGTGCGATAAGATTCTTGGAAAAGTAAGATTAATCATGACGTCACACACTAAATACACGAAGATAGCAATGTATGCGTGCAACAAAACACACACAAGTCCAAAGTCTCACCCTTAAAAACCTAGTTTTGAAATCGGCCGTGAGTAATACGTATGAGGAAAAAGATATTGCAATTATCCTCAAAATTGGTGATTTGGGGCCATGGCCCAAAATCACAAATTTTGAGGATAACCGGAGGATGGACACCGAGTCAAATAAGGGTGAAGAGTAAGAAATAAAGCTTTTTTTCTTTCTCGTTTTATTTTTTTCTATAATTTTTACAATAAACCACCATTTGATCCCACCTTTGTCACTCGGTATATCCGAACTGGTTCACTGTCCCGGAGTTCGGGTAGGTTGAGCGTACCCTTATGGAACAAACACAGTGTTACCACAGTGTGTTCACATAGTTGACTATGTGTAAACTATGTGTTAACTATGTGGTCACAGTGTTGTCACAGTGTGAGACTTCAGATCACATAGTTAATCACATAATTGCCCACATAGTTGGGTAATAAACACAGTGTTACCACAGTGTGTTCACATAGTTGACTATGTGTAAACTATGTGTTAACTATGTGGTCACAGTGTTGTCACAGTGTTGTCACAGTGTGAGACTTCAGATCACATAGTTAATCACATAATTGCCCACATAGTTGGGTAACAAACACAGTGTTACCACAGTGTGTTCACATAGTTAACTATGTGTAAACTATGTGGTCACAGTGTGAGACTTCAGATCACATAGTTAATCACATAATTGCCCACATAGTTGGGTAACAAACACAGTGTTACCACAGTGTGTTCACATAGTTGACTATGTGTAAACTATGTGGACACAGTGTTAGACTTCAGATCACATAGTTAATCACATAATTGCCCACATAGTTGGGTAACAAACACAGTGTTACCAGTGTGTTCACATAGTTGACTATGTGTAAACTATGTGGACACAGTGTTAGACTTCAGATCACATAGTTAATCATAATTGTCCACATAGTTGGGCAACAAACACAGTGTTGCCACAGTGTGTTCACATAGTTGACTATGTGTAAACTATGTGGTCACAGTGTGAGACTCAGATCACATAGTTAATCACATAATTGCCCACATAGTTGGGTAACAAACACAGTGTTACCACAGTGTGTTCACATAGTTGACTATGTGTAAACTATGTGGACACAGTGTTAGACTTCAGATCACATAGTTAATCACAAATTTTGCTCACATAGTTGGGTAACAAACACAGTGTTACCACAGTGTGTTCACATAGTTGACTATGTGTAAACTATGTGGTCACAGTGTTAGACTTCAGATCACATTGTTAATCACATAATTGCCCACATAGTTGGGTAACAAACACAGTGTTACCACAGTAAGTTCTTCAATCATACCCGAGAAAAATTTAACAAGCAAGAACAAGGGTCTTCAAGCTCGCGCAGGGCGGGGGGGGGGGGGGGAGCAGGGAGGATCGAGTACTAAACTTGAAAAATTGTTTGATGCACTATTCCCAATACAATCTCCATTTAGTTTTTAATTTACACTGAAATTTTGCCGGTAATTTTGATATTTGATGATTTTTTTATTTTCTTTTAAGATCATCATCGCAATGGATAAACTATCAGTAAAGGCTATAACGTTAATAGAGTTATAGATCTCTACTAGATATCCGGAACTCTTCGGTAAATCTCGGCCTCGGAAATCTATTTTCGGCGAGGCATGCTAGCGCGCTAGTGTAATACATGTGCGTTTCAAATTCACTCGCTAAAGCTCACCGACGCCCGTTACAGTTTATCGCTTCATCCAATATTTACGCCCGTTAGAATCTGATCTTACTGCACTTTGTCTTAATCTTCTTGAATTGATAAGGATATCAACCATGTGCGTCTTAGTACACTGGGTGGAAACAAGGAACTGTTACTTCTAGCGATTTTGTAACAAACAAAAAGATGTCGGTCAACTTGGTGGACCCGAAGTTTGAGGGCCTGGTGGAGTCCGGAACCCCGCAGAGAAAGGCAGTGTATACAGCCACACGCGTGTGTCTTTACCATCCAGCCACACGCGTGTGGTTATATCCAGAACACCTATCTGTGGATACCGCCACACGCCGCCAGTAATAACAGTAAAACACGTATGTAGGTCTGACCGTCTATATCACGATCAAAATAACCTCATTTCTTCATTAAATTCTTACATTCTAAACCACTCTGATTTCTTTAAATCGTTTCAATTTCATTCTCACCGTCTTCTTTCCTTGCTTTTCTTGTTACAAAAGGCCGCCTGTTAAATAGCAAATTTCCACACTTTTTCTACTTGTGTCGATTCTCTACTGACTCTAGGCTATGTGCGCGTACGTGCGTACGTACGAAACCCAAACTGTGTATGTCTACTATACTACTGCGCTGCGCTAACGCTGTATGGGTCTGCCACCGCGAAGGAAGCCAGAATCGACACAAGTAGAAAAAGAGAATTTGCTGTTAAACAGACGGCCGTTTGTAACAAGACAAGAAAAGCAAGGAGAGAAGACGGTGAGAATGAAATTGAAACGATCTAAGGATATCAAAGGGGTTTAGAATGTAAGAATTTAATGAAGAAATGAGGTTATTTTGATCGTGATATAGACGGTCAGACCTACATACGTGTTTTACTGTTATTACTGGCGGCGTGTGGCGGTATCCACAGATAGGTGTTCTGGATATAACCACACGCGTGTGGCTGGATGGTAAAGACACACGCGTGTGGCTGTATACACTGCCGATCAGGAGCTATATTCACCCACGTACTGGTACAAAACCTGAAACTTTCGCCCCCGAGATTTCTACTTTCCCTCTAAATCTAGCCCTAAAACATGTAGGCCTACCTGTCATGGGGTTCAACTTATTTTCCAAGTGAAGTAGATTACCGGGTGTAACATTTCTGCGATATTGATTTCATTTTTAAAGAAGAATTCATAAAAAACGAATCGCGCGATTTGCGTGCTGTCGCCAAGCGAAAGACAACGAAATCAAGATGGCGACATAAACACGGCCGTAAGCTCTTTCCATCTTTTCTACTAGCCAGGAGGCTTCTAAAGAGTAAAAAATCATTTACTAATACTATACTAACGTAGTCTTGAGGAAGCAATGATGATGATTTTTTTTAGATATGTCATATACTTCTTCATCATTGACGTCTTGACACTCTCTCCATAGTGTCTTAAGCGAAGGACCAAAACAAAGATGGATTTCCCTAGAAAATCCATCTTTTTAAACCAAAATCACAAGAATTCTATTAATTCTATTCATTCTTACACCTTCCTACGCCTAATGCGTAGGGAGGTGTTAAATATTATTATGTAAAAATATAAAATTTAGAGATAGAAATTAGAGATGAAAATTCTTATTCAACAAATCTTAAAATTTATTTCGTGATCATAAATAATTCATATTAATATGAATTATAATGAAAATATAAATTTTAATGGGTTAGTTAATGATTTGTTAAATAAGAATTTTCATCTCTAAATTGTTTAAGACGGGATTGCTTTCCGGAAGTACGTCATACATAAGCGGTTCAAGGGTCGACGCTATTGTTTTTCCATTGTTTACATGTGGAACGGGGGTCTACGCGGCATCAGTTAGGTAAGAAATCTTCATTTTTTTATATTTTTTATAATAATATTCAAAACCTTCCTACGCATTAGGCGTAGGAAGATGTAAGAATGAATAGAATTCTTGTGATTTTGGTTTAAAAAGATGGATTTTCTAGGGAAATCCATCTTTGTTTTGGTCCTTCGCTTAAGACACTATGGAGAGAGTGTCAAGACGTCAATGATGAAGAAGTATATGACATATCTAAAAAAAATCATCATCATTGCGTCCTCAAGACTAATACTAACGTATCTTATGGTGTGTTTATGCTTCCATTGCGAGGACAGAATCAGCGATTTCAAACGTCGATTCAAAACGCCGGTCGTAAACGTGGTTCTAGGAGTGCTGTTTATGCTTAAAGGAGAATGAAACCATTGGAACAAGATAGCTTGTGTGAAAACAGAAAAATCAAAGAAACAGATCAACAAAAGTTTGAGAAAAATCGGACAAATAATGAGAAAGTTATGAGCATTTGAATATTGCGATCACTATTGCTATGGAGATAGCAAATTGGCAATGCGACAAAGATGTGTGATGTCACTGATGAACAACTCTCCCTATTACTTTAGTATATATTTCACTTGAATTGCCTCTTTTATCACATCTATCCATAGATCATGTGTTCTTTCTACATGAGGGCATGTAATACATATTTTTTTAAGAATACATAATGGATAAAGAGTTTGTATCATCGTAAGAAAAAGCAAAAAGAGACATTTTGAGGGTATTTTATAGTCCACCAAAGGGAAAGTTGTTCATCAGTGACATCACACATCCTTGTCGCATTGCCAATGGGAGGATCTCCATAGCATTAGTGATTGCAATATTCAAATGCTCATAACTTTCTCATTATTTGTCCGATTTTTCTCAAACTTTCTTTATTCTTATTCTTTGATTTTTCTGTTTCTACACAAGCCTATTTGTTCCAAAGGTTTCATTCCCCTTTAACTTTTCAGAGCATATCATGATCTCCAGCTGGCTTCGCATCGTAAAGCGAGGTCAAATTGGGCGCGCCTTTTTTCAAAAGTTTTTTTTTCCGATTGTTGTTTTTACGTAGAGATAACAAGGAGCAATACGACTGTATTTGCCCGCGGATTTTCATCTCACCGGAAGCATGTACCAAATGACGTCATTTAAACACGTTTATGATCGTGGTTCTGTTTATACTTCCCCAGAAAGCCTGATTCTGGTCAAACAACGTTTACAAACGCACCTTTTTGTGAGTTTACGATCGGCGTTTTGAAACAGCGTTTAAATGAAAGTAAGCATGGACGCAACCGTGTTTTGGACTAATCACGTTTGGAAACGCTGATTCTGGCCTGAAAAGTGGAAGCATAAACACGGCCTTACTCTCACCTAGCCAGGCGGCTTCTAGTTCTAGAGAGTAAAAATCAGTTACTAACGTAAGGTTACTCTCATCCGAAGCCAGGTCTTCCTTCTCATTGACCCACACGACGGAAGCCAAACCACCTGAAACTTTCACCCCCAAGATTTCTACTTTCCTTAATAGAAAAGATCTAGGCCTAAATCATGTACATTGAAAAAAACTTCATTTCCGACATTTCTACGCTCTCGTTATTTTTGAACAAGAATTCATCAAAAAAATGAGAGAAATATTGTGAAGACAGAAGAGACTTGCCCGATGTTTACGCCGCCATCTTACTTCCTATTGTTCTTCGCCAACGTTACCTGACGCACGCGTCTATGAGAAGGAAGACCTGGCTTCGTATGAGAGTAACCTTACGTTAGTAAATGATTTTTACTCTCTAGAAGCCGCCTGGCTACTCTCACCCACGTTACGCGACTCAAGCGTCCGTATCGTGGGTGAAGAACAATAGAAAACAAGATGGCGGTGTAAACATCGGGCAAGTCTCTTTTTTTTCATGACAATTTTTCATTTTTTTAATGAATTCTTGTCTAAAAATAAAATCCATAGCATAGAAATGTCGGAAATGAAGTTGTATCCCAGGTACTGAGGTACATGATTTAGGGCTAGATCTTTTAGAGAGAAAGTAGAAATCTCGGGGGCAAAAGTTTCAGGTTTTGGCTGCCTACATGCACATGTATACAATAGAAGCCCTGGCTTCGTATGAGAGTAAGTTACGTTAGTAAATGATTTTTACTCTCTAGAAGCCTCCTGGCTAGACTGGATTAGCATTACATCGGCTAATTAACAAATTTGGGGACAAATTTAATGATGTGAAAGATTCTTACTAGTTTTTAAATAATAATTATCTTATTTAGATCTACTGAAAAATATGTCTACAACTCAAAATAGTTTGTGTGTACAGAATTCAGATAAAATTATTTACGTCTATAACTTAAAAACTGGTGTCTGAATTCTGATTTGATAACTTGTCTATACACTGTAGTAATAATTCTAATAATGCTAAAACCCCATTTTTACAATGCATTTCATAAATGGCTCTTTGAAATTACTCTGATTATTTATGTCTGTCCTTAATGTGCCTGTCCCTTACAGAAAAAAAAGCTGATGTACTAAAGAAAGAGAAGGAGTTCCTAAACACCGCAACCAGAGTAGATGAGGCTATGGACGAGTCTGATGCCACAGATGAGGACATGGAGGATGAGGCTTCAACCTCAAAAAAAGATGTGAGAAAGAGGGTACGTTGAAACTTTACATTCACCTTAAATTTTTAAGACGTGCATGGATCAGGAAATTTTGAAGCATACTAGCCAGGAAATTTAGTCCAAAGTGATAAGTGTTTACCTGAAGCAGGCCAGACTTTATTCTGTGATTTGCAAAAAAAAAATGACTTATACATAACTTGATATCGCTGCCAGTGGTGATTCAAAAAATTGCTCTTAAATTTCTACTTGAAAAAAAAAATTGATGGAATTGGAAAGTATTGGTGGTACTACTTCAATAAAAGAAAATTCATTAGAAAAACTAAAAATAATGATACACTTATGAATTTTGTCTGGATTCCTAGTCTAGATACAGAATTGCATTGGATTTGCACATGACCGCGTACCCAGGTGTCGCAAATTTGAACTCAGAAGATATGCGAGACTTAAATGTGAGTGGCGCGGCGCGGTCACCCCCAAAAATCGTAGCTGGATTGTCTTGAAAAATGTTGAGCGGGGGAGGGGGGCTACATTAAATTTTAATTTTAAAAATTCTAAACATATTCCATATCTGTTCATATTTTATTTCCATTTTTGGTTGCAGGTTGGGAAAGCTGACAGATCTGCTATGGCAGAGCTTCTAAAGAAGAAAAAGACTGAAGACCAGCGGAACCATAAAGGTCAGTTTAAAAGTTTATTATTTACGGCAAGATTCTGTGGCCAATTAAATGAAAAATCATGACCAGAAAACAAAATTCTCATATGTCCAGAAAGAGTATCTTCTCCAGAGCATTGCATTCATGCTTTTGGTGCAAATAGAATTTTACATCACAACAAAGAATACCTATTAATTATCGAAGGTTAAACATATACCACATAAAAATTGTATCTGAAATTATGATGGAGTAGATGCTCTTTCAAGACATACATCTATATGAGATGAGAGTTATGTTTTCCGGACATGCTTTTTCATTAAATTGGTGATTTTTTTAAATGTTAAAGTTTTTTTCTGACTCTCTTGGTATATCATTGTAGGATATTGGCACTCTAAATGGATGAATTTCCATTGCTAGCCCTGGCATATCAACATTCACAAATAACACTGTGTTTCACACACAGATTTGCGTTATGGTAAATTCTAGTAGAAGGGGCTATGAAATGATGTGTCTGAGGATATATCCACCGCAAAAATAAAAAAATCACTTTCAATTTTTGAAAAAATTGCATTTTGGCCAATTCATATCGTCTGTGATGTCATAAAATCATATTCTAAAAAAATCTCTGTTCTTTAATGATATTTATCAAACCTTCACTGATATATTTTTCATTTTTTTTTTGTTTCTTATTACAACCAATTATTCATCAGGGTGAACTTCCCCTTTGATAGCTTTTACATTTTCTTGTGTATTTTGCCAAGAATGATTGTCTCTGCGTGAATCTACAAATGAATTCAGAATATCACAATTACTGTAAATAGGAAGATGCTCTGTAATTTCTCATATTACCAAGCTTGTCAATAATTTCAAGGCGGAGGGTTAGGGTGAATCTCCCTGAAAGAGAAACTACATGTACTAGAATAGCACAGTCTCTCCAAATGGTAATCTACGGTGAAAATAAGTTTTTGATGTGGAAACAAAAAAAACTAACAGAAAACAGAGGAAAAGGACACCGACTTTGATTTGAATCTACGTAACCATAGAAAACATTTTAATGTTTTAAGTAAGTGATTGATCTTCACAAATGTCTTGTCATTTTACATTTTACAATGATGCTGCCTGTCACCGGTACAATTTCTTCCAGAGCGGCGGACCAAAAAAATTAGAAATTCACAGAGTCAAAGGCTTAGACAATCAACCAGTTTAAGAACTTAATTTCCTTTAAGTCACTTCCTTGTCATTTCATAAGATATTTTCAATCAAGTAGGACTATAGAAATAAGATTACCGAGCCTGAAATCTTGATTTTCTTGCTTTAACTTATCCGCCCCTAATATTATAATCCTGTTTCATGGGTATGCATGGTTTTTTTGTTGTGTTTGTGACTCTTAGATACTCAGCTGCAGTGGAGTATCTAAGAGTCACAAACAGACGGAACTTGACTTGGCTTTAATTAATATTTATATATGATGTAGAGTCTTTGATAAAAGTTTGAGACTTTGAGCCAGTTTTTGTGTCCTTTCATTTTCTTATATTCAGCACACACAACAAGCATGACAACAATTTCCCTGCACTTCCACGGGCCAAGTACGTGCACGCATGGGCCAGAAGCTGAAAGATGTCCGTGCATCTCGAAGACGTGCAGAAAAGCAGGTTTAAGTGTGATACCTTTTTTTTTGTTTGGAAATAAGCCTTAATATTGCCTCATACGAGTCATTAAAAAACCCATTTTATTCTGATCATGGGTATATATTACACGAAAATGTCTTTCATGTATTATGACATGTCTGCTAATACAGCCAACTCAGGTTTATATAGTGTGTGCTTTCAAAATTTATCATGACATGCCAACTCCTGCTTTATCACCTTGTGATATTCATCAAACTCAGATTGATATATTTTTATATTTATACTATGACAAATCATTTTCTTGCCATGTGCCTTCCGTTTGATACTGTTTCCAAGTTCCAACTAATACAAAGGAATACTTATATGCAGCTATATGGACGCTAGTATATGCACTTCATGCAAGAGATTTGTGGACATTTTTTGGCTCTTGTTCATATTTTTCTGATATTTGTATATAGGTGTGAAAAGGCAAAATATATGCAAAGTGTTCTTATTTTTGAAAAATAAATGTTGGTTACTTGTTCCTGTTTCGAAATTTCACAACTCTCTGTGATGGTAGGGATTTGCTTTACTACATGTATAGGCGTTGCTTTTCCGACTACGGCGGCGTCGTCGTCAACATTGAAATCTTAACCAAGGTTAAGTTTTTGAAATGTCATAACTTAGGAGTTAGGAAGTATATGGACCTAGTTCATGAAACTTGGACATAAGTGTAACGAAGTATCACTGATCATCTTGCATGAGTGTCCAGGTTGAATGATCAAGTTCATTTAGGGTCTAAGTTTTTTTTATGTCATAACTTTAAAAATATAAGGGCCTATTTTATGAAACTTGTACAAAAGTTAAATTGCTGATAATCTTACATTAGTGTCAGCCTGTCAGGTCACATGATCAAAGTCAAAGGTCACAGCACTGAAACCTGAACTGTTAATTTTTTTAACTGTCATCATCATGATCCTATTTCATGAACTTGAACATAAGGGTAATCAAGTACCACTGACAATGAGTTTCAGGTCACATTGTCAAGGCCAATGATCATTTATGGTCAATAAAATTTGACCATGTTTGGTTATCAAAATTGAAATCTTTAACCAAAGTTTTTGAGATGTCATCTTAACTTTGGAATTTTATCGACCTAGTTTAGGAAAATTGGACATGAGTATTTAAAGCCTGTGTATAGCTTTGGTAAAGGGTCAATAATGTGATTGATAATCGAATATCATCTAATATGACAGTCTTACTGAAGCGTAGAGACCGTTAGATATTTTTCCAACTGCACTTCTCTGAGAAAATTTCAAATATTCAAATCTTGGATATATAGCGCCCTCTCTCGGCGATGCTTGTTTTAAATTTAAAAAATGGGCATTCAAGCGCTTATTTTATAAATTTAGTGATGAGATATCCAAAAGTTACAGACAAAGAACATATCTTATCTTGAAAGTTTAAGCCCATTCCATGATTTGGAATAGGATTTAATTGAAAGACAAAAACGCACAGATATTTTAATTTGATCGGGTGACCCGATCAAGTTAAAATTGCAAAATTTATCCTGTAAAACACATTTTCATTTCATATCCTCCACATCATAACTGTTATAGGGCATATCCATTCATATTAGCTAGCAATGAATTGGAATAGTGATAGGTGCATTTTGGTGGATTTACCAAAACTATACACAAGCTTTAAGTTTCACTTATCATCTTGCATGAGTTTTAGGTCACATGATTAAGGTCAAAGGTCACTTAGGGTCAATGAACTGTGACCATGCTCGAGATATTTTTTTAAATGTCATAACTTTGAAAGATTATGGATCTGGTTCATGAAACTTGGATATAAGGGTAATCAAGTATCATTGATAGTCTTGCACTAGTTTTTAGTCAAATGATTAAGGTCAAATGTCATTTAACTTTGACTATGTTGGGAGTAATTTTAGAAATGTCTTCATAACTTTGAAAGTAAACTTGAACATTAGGGTAATCAAGTATCACTGTTTTTATTCAAAGTCAGCATTGTTGCTATATTGAATTGCGTGACGCAGGCGAGACTGTCAGAGGCGTTCCACTTGTTTTTTTTTTCAAGTAACCTTTTCTTTTAAAGGAGAATGAAACCATTGGAACAAGATAGCTTGTGTGAAAACAGAAAAATCAAAGAAACAGATCAACGAAAGTTTGAGAAAAATCGGACAAATAATGAGAAAGTTATGAGCATTTGAATATTGCGATCACTAATGCTATGGAGATAGCAAATTGGCAATGCGACAAAGATGTGTGATGTCACTTTTGAACAACTCTCTCATTACTTTAGTATTTATTTCACGAGAATTGCCTCTTTTATCACATCTATCCATAAATAATGTGTTCTTTTTACATGAGGGCATGTAATACATATTTTTTAAGAATACATCAAGGATAAAGAGTTTGTATCATCATAAGAAAAAACAAAAAGAGACATTTTGAGGGTATTTTATAGTCCACCAAAGGGAAAGTTGTTCATCAGTGACATCACACATCCTTGTCGCATTGCCAAAGTGAGGATCACCATAGCATTAGTGATTGCAATATTCAAATGCTCATAACTTTCTCACTATTTGTCCGATTTTTCTCAAACTTTCTTTATTCGTATTTTTCTGTTTCTACACAATCCTATTTGTTCCAAAGGTTTCATTCCCCTGTAAGGTTAAACAGGTTATTTTAGTTCGGTGTTTTCATCACTTGTAACCTTGCAAATCTTGTTTCGAATGAAGATACTTGCATTTGAATGAAAGAACAACCTCAAAGATAAATTTGTCAGAATATAGACTCATAAATGTTAGATACCTTAAAGGGGTACATATCAAAATAAATATAGTAAAATCCACCGAGCAAAACGCTGAAAATCTGACAGCAAATAGTGAAGTTATAGAATTTCAAGCGTAGCAATATTTTGTGAAAATAGTCATATGCAAGTCATCATGAATGTGCAATAGGTTGACTAATGATGTCATGTCCCCACCTTCCTTTTTCTTATTTTATTTAATAAAATCATGATCATTTCATATTTTCCTACATGTGTACACAACATGTCTCCCTTGTAACAAAATAAGTTGGCACAATGATTTTCTTACAAACTAAATCAGTTGTCAATCCAATTTTAGTAATTATATTTGGTGACAACATTTGACTAAATATAATTTTTTGAAATAAAATACAAAAGATTACGTGGGGATATCATCAGCTTGCTCATTGCATATTCACGAAGACATGCATAGCACTGTTTTGCCCTAGTAATGCAAAAGTTAAAAATGTAATGACTTTGTCATCCTTGTCAGATTTTTATGAAATTTTCAGTATTTTGTTTGTCTCATTTTACTTTATTTGTTAAAATTGTATTATGTCAGCCTGGAGTACCCCGTTAATATGTTTACATTTAAGAAATATTTCATACCAGGCTTGTTTTCCCCAAACAATTTCATTCCACAACGTATGTTTACTTGTGAAAATCGAGGAGAAAAATTCATGTTTGTATTCACTGTGCTGGTATTTATGACCCAGTTATTTTCATGTTGCTTTTATTTTATTACTGTTTATTAAACTGAACGAAATGAATTTTTTCATTTTTTATTTCTAATTATATTTTCTCGTGTCTTGTGGATTGCTCTCCCTACTCTTCATATTGGGACCAAAGCACAATGTCTACCATGATACAACCACCCAAGTACCTACAGCCAGTGACAACAGACAAATTCTCAAATCAATTATGTTGTGATCAGGAGGATGGAAATTTTTAGTGTTGATTTTTTTTCCTTTTTTTACAACTGGGTATGCAAAATGATGAAAGATATATTCTAAAATTTGATTTGAATTGGTGACACTATTATTAGCTTCCACTCCTATTGAGATCAGCACTAATTGGCAATGATGGTATACTTTTGTGGTCAAGATCGCGGGACACTGTGCTTCGTTCCAGTTGGCCTGTGTTGCAGTGGTCTACATGGTATGTGCTGCATGGGTATGTAGTGCACTGCATGTGGTAAATGAGCTAGTGGCACATGCATACCACAGTTTGGTGGATTGTGTAGTCAATGTCCGTGTGGTGGACTGTGTGGTAGACATCACAGTAAGATGAGCACCATAGTGTGGGGGACTATGTGGTGTATGTCATAGTGTAGGGGAGTATGTGGTGTATGTCATAGTGTGGTGGACTCTGTGGTATATGTCATAGTGGGGTGGACTCTGTGGTATATGTCATAGTGTGGTGGACTCTGTGGTATATGTCATAGTGTGGTGGACTATGTGGTATATGTCATAGTGTGGTGGACTATGTGGTATATGTCATAGTGTGGTGGACTATGTGGTGTATGTCATAGTGTGGTGGACTATGTGGTGCATGTCATAGTGTGGTGGACTCTGTGGTATATGTCATAGTGTGGTGGACTCTGTGGTATATGTCATAGTGTGGTGGACTATGTGGTTGATGTCATAGTGTGGTGGACTATGTGGTGTATGTCATAGTGTGGTGGACTACGTGGTGAATGCCACAGTGTAAAGGACTATGTGGTTATAAACGTGTGGTACACAGTGTGTTTAATATGTGTTTCGGACTATGTGGCGACTGTGTGGCAACACTGTGTTACACAGTGTTGTAAACACAGTGTTACCACACGTCCCAAAATAATATATTAAACACATGTGGTACACGCTGTGAACACACTGTGGTACACACTGTGTTACACACTGTGTTACACACTGTGTTACACACTGTGGTACACACTGTGTTACACACTGTGGTACACACTGTGGTACACCCTGTGTTACACACTGTGGTACACACTGTGGTAACACTGTGTTTGTTCCATAAGGGTAGTGTAGCGGTAAGTGAAGTGGAGTGGAGCCTGCACGAACTTCGCCGAGGTAGGAAAAGCATTACCCTGGGAAGCGAGGGTGCAGCGCTATTCTCCATTGACATCATCATCTGGAATTCTGGTTGGTGTGGCAAAATCCCAGGACAAATTTCCAATAGAATACCCATTGAATATCCAACTTGAATACCAATTGGCAATTGGTTTCACTTTGGAGTACATGGAAAGTGAAACAATGCGTACCCATTGGAACCAGTTGGTGCCCATTGAAACCAGTTGGTGCCCATTAAAACAAATTGACCATTGGTCCCAATTGAAACCAATTGGTGTCAACTGAAAATATTGTGTAAACTTGCATCTGGTGAAGAGCAGTTGTTTAAAGCATGAACATGCATCTTATTCGGTGTTGTTTGGTTATGGTTAGTGTTCTTGTAAACTTTTAATTACTTGCAATTGAGCCAAATATCATTTATGGGTTTATTTCATTGTTTGTTACTCATTCTCTACTTGTTTCTTTAACTAATGTATCACTGGAAAATGGTAAATGATTAAAAATTACATTGAAAAACAATAAAATTGTATTTATGCATATATTATATGCAAATAAGTTGATCACATATGACCAACTGAATACCAAATGAAACCAATTGGTTAGTTGTCCCAATTGAAACCCACAGGCTATTTGTCCCAGTTGAACGCAATTTTTGCAGGTGTTTCTGCATTTATTGAAAATTCAATATATCAAACACAGTAATCATAATGAATATAAAGAAATACAAAAATAAATGAAATAATTACAAATTGTGACGATTACATAATAGAAGAACAATTTACATAGATATACATGTACATGTAAGTAATAATATATAAAATAAAATGCAGTGGCCAGCTATCATAAGCAAAATGCTTGAGAGAATAGCAGCCAGAGGAAGGCAGCTAGATAAAAACCATTGTAGAGAAAAATTCACGGGTGTATGATAATGATGTCACATAATTATTTGAAATGTTGAGGGGAAAAAGGGGGAGAGGGTAAAGGGGTCATGTGAAGTGGTGCAGATGTGGGTGCACGTGCAGGTCCCAACTGAAACCTATTCGGGGACTATTAAAGTGTCCCAGTGGGACCAATTAAAATGAATCAGAAACCAATTGGGTAATTCAATTCAAAAGTAACAATTTTTCTATGAGATATTGATGGGTATTACCCCATATAAGAATCTCGTAGTTTAAATATAAAACCCTCAAAAAAAGTTTGGAAATCTGAGTTTGGCCATTAATTTCTCCGAACTCCCATTATAACACAATAAATATTTGACATCATTCGAAAGATCATTTAATTTTCTTTAAAATGATAGCATGCTTGTTATGATCATGCCATCACGAAAAGAGCAGGATTCAAAAGTGTTGGATGAGGTCTGAATCGAAGAGCTGCAGAACGAGCAAAAAAAGTTTGGAAATCTGAGTTTGGCCATTAATTTTTCCCAACTCCCAACTGTACACAATACATTATTTGATATCACTCAAAAGATCATTTAATATTCTTTTAAATGATACCATGCTTGTTATGATCATACCATCACGAAAAGAGCATGATTCAAAAGTGTTCGATGAGGTCTAAATCGAAAAGCTGCAAAACGAGCAGAAATAGTCATGAAGGGTCAGTACGGAACATTCTAATTCTTTTGTCTGTGTCAATATAGATGGAAATCCATTCAAATCAAGCCCTTGCTTCTGTAGTGATGGTTCTGAGAGATATGGTTTGAGTCGTGATTTGATATACCCATGCATGTTTCTTTGTTATGTGTTTGCCTGTGCAGAGGTGTGTTTGATTCCATATTAATGTTGATGTTAAGGTGAATGAAAACAAAAGAAACCGCCAAGAAACTCACTCATCACCACTGAAAAAGAACAGTGACTTTGTGTAATTTTGTAATATTGTGTAATTTTGCAACTTTTAAATTTTGACCTTGCCCAACATTTCAAGGCACTACACTTCCATGTGAACCATAATCATATCATGTAGGGTATCATGGTAAAGAAAATTAAATGATCTATTCATTGATATTAAGTACACATTGATATTTTTAAAGCCGAGGAAGAATTATCGATCAAAGTCAGATTTCCAAACTTTTTGAGGAGATTATATGATAAATGATAAATCCAAATCCATCCATAATTTATTGTTCGAAATAGCCTTGAAATGAAATATTAGCTTCCAAGTATCTCTTTTATTGGGCTAGCTTTCAGCCAGTAGGGCCTTCATCAGGCATATGATGCATTGAAACAAACAAAATAAAACAAAACCATACAAATAAAATCGTAATACCAACAAAGTAAAGAACAGAATGATTACACTAAGATAACAAAAAAATAACAAAAATAACAGAGGGGGTTGAGTACAGAACAGAAGGATTACAATAAGATAGAAAAAAAATAACAACAGAGGGGGTAATGGCTTAAGAAACGATTGGGAAACTTAAGTACTTGGAAAGACAAGGTATTTTAATACCGGCATTGAAATTAACTTTGGATTCTGTTCATCTGGATGAGTAGTAAGTCTTGTGTAGGTAATACTGGAGAAAAACGGAGGATAATGTTTCAAGTAAAATTACAACTCGTTTCAATATTATTCTATATCTTGTATTTGAGTACATTACTATATTAATCCGTTAACATAGTATTCAAGTAAATGTTGATATAAGTTTTATTTTGAGAGCTTGACATAAAAAGGTACATTGTCATGCGCATGAAAATATACACGTATAATTAATAACTCGATTATATCTGATTATTTGATTGATTATTACAATTTCTTTGCTCCTTATGACCGTATGTTTATTTTGTTCATTATGTTTATCATGTTGCTTACCGCTCAAACATCAATATTTATTATACGTATATATTTCCATGCCCATGACAATTTAACAAAGTAACAAAACAGTACTGCACACTAGCGTACCTACGGGGGGGGCAGTCCCCCCTGACGAGTCACAACCCATGCACAGGACGTATCCCCCCCCCCCCCCCCGACGAGCTTGAAAACCTTTTTTGCCCCCCCCCCCGCTTGACGAGCTTGAATACTTTTTTTTTGCTTGTCAATTTTTTCCTGGTACTAAATCCTTTATTTATGATTAAAGACCTTTTTTTATTGCTTGTCAATTATTTCGGCGGACGGTTTTGCCCCTCCCCCCCCTGAACAGAAGGGTAACAAAAAAGTAACAAAGGAAGGGGAAGTGAACAAAACGGAATTGTTGGGTGAAATGGGAAACTTTGGTAACTTAAAATTTGAAGAAACCGGGAAAGAAAGAGTAACCGCCCTTCCACACAGTAACAAAATTGTAATTTGAATGATGATTTCAGAAAAATAAGGCTAATGACGAATATTTAGTACGTGTAAAAAGACAAACTAGAACATGATTAGAATCACGAACGCTGATCACAATCACGATTACAATTATTACAATAGCCATCATTACAATGATGATTCAAGATTCGCGTGTGAAAAGGCTCTAAGTGTTTACCATTGAGGTGATTAGCCGGGGTTCTGGACATCAAGGTAATCTTCGTGGAAGACAATTTGATTAAAATAAAATATTATAAATCATGTGAACATACAATTATCAGAACAGTTTCATCAGTTACTCCTAATATTCCTCAATAAGGTATTCTTAGTCTTAGTAATCTTCATTGAGATTTGTTGATTCACATCCAAACGTTTCGATTAATTGGTAACGTTCTTTAAATGGTACAAAGATCATTGCGTAGGTCATGAGCAGAAAAATCATAAAGTTTCTATAGTTCATCTCATCCATTTTCAATTCAAACAATTCATCAACAAGCTGCAGGCAAGTTTATATTTATCGTGTTTTTTTTTCTTTTGCATTAATCGTGTATATATACATGTACTCTAGTTTATGTATATAGAAAACCCATATTGTCTGTATAACTCACATTATTTCACACTGTATAATCACAATCGAAAAGAAATCTTAAATAATTAATTAGATCCGACTTGTTAATGCTAAATACTGTGAAATTGAATAAATTCATGATTCAGCCATTTCAGTCTTAGTGTTCTTCATCGCGTACAGTTTGTAGTTCAACTGGTTCACATTGGACACTTGGCTTAATAAAACAATCATGATATTCGTTATATAAATTAAAGTTAGTGAAATAACATGATGTGTAATATATAAACATTCTTTGGAGCGACAGAATTATATTTTCCCGAAGCGCGTAGGCTTAGCGCTGAGAGGGAAAATATGATCACGAAGGAATCTTAGGCTTTCCGATGAATGTTTTTTTTACACACCCCATCAGTCAATATATGTTATATAAGATAGCCTTAGATGGTGGAGATAGTTCTAAAGTTAGGCTACGATGAATGCAGTAGATCAAGACTTGTTTTTTATCTACAGTGACTGATGGCGTCAGTGGATGAACTGGTATTCCCAAGGCGTATTATGAATGTTGATGTGCATTGTCGCTACATTGTACAGCGCGCGAATATCTGTTTATCCGGCCTCTTGGCGTGCAGAATAAACCACACACTCCCACTCATAACTCCGTCTCCGTGACCGTCTGGTAAATTATCTTTTATTTGTATTAAGATTGGCGTACTATGAGAAACGTTAGTCTAAAGTACGGTACATATCCAGAAATTGTTAAAGGACAAGTCCACCCCAACAAAAACTTGATTTGAATAAAAAGAGAAAAATTCAATAAGCATAACACTGAAAATTTCATCAAAATCGGATGTAAAATAAGAAAGTTATGACATTTCAAAATTTCGCTTCATTTCACAAAAACAGTTACATGAACGAGCCAGCTACATCCACTCACTATTTCTTTTGTTTTTTATTGTTTGAAATATGAAATATGCAGACTCGTTGAATCAGCTGAGGTACACACACTGCAGATGTGGGTCTACATTTGTAGACTAGGACGTGGGTTCGATTCCAAGCCATGGCGTGTGAACCTTCAGCAAGAAATTTACCAAAATTGTGCTGCACTCAACCCAGGTGAGGTTAATGGGTACCTGGTAGGAATTTATTCCTTGAAACGCAGCGCGCGTATAACGGCTGCTTTGCTACAGCCACAGTAATTATTCCTTTTTTTAACTCCTCTCCTTTCCGTTCCATATTCAGATTTTACCATATTCTCCTGTTGAAAATAATAATCTCTCGCTCTGTCTCTCCGCTCGATTATTACATCATGTCCAAAACCTTTTTGTCAGTGGCGACGTCACAGCCCACAACCACTAAATCTCGCGCTCTTTTTCGTGGAACACCCGAATTTATTCTTGCTTTCCTCTGCCACTCCTCCAACATTTTCCTTTGCATTCACTTGTGCTTTCAAATAAAATCCTGGTGTAGCCAATGCCCTTTTTAATGCCAGCTATCAAACAGAATATGTAGAATATATCACGCAGAGTGGCCAGTGAAAAAAATCGAACTATTCCAGAGGAGCAGCGAAATTGTGCTAAATCGCGAAAAATTATGCCAACAAAAAGAAAAAGGTTTTCAACCTAAAGTTTAGGAGTGGCTCACCAAAAAAAAGGTCGTCACCCTAAATTTTAGGAGTGGCTAACCAAAAAAGTTAACACCCCCCCCCCCAAAAAAAAAGTTATCAACCTAAATATTAGGGGGCGTAATGTGAAAATTTAAAAAAACGTTCAAAATTATGGTAAATATGCTATTATTATGCAAAATTAAAAGTCTAACTATGCCAGAAAGCATAATTATTCCAGTTCTGGCAACGTTGATATCACGTCATATCGTGACATCTATGCATTTCGAAATTTATCATGGCTTATTTGAACTAATCGTTAACCTGTTGTTGACAACTTGACATAATTCTTAAAAGTATATTAGACCATAATCTCATAAATACTCATAAAAGGGCACGACTTCTCCACATAATACCCCTTTACGAGATGGATATGGCGCCTAATAAATTGTATTTATTATCTAATCATTGTCATAATTAGATATCTATTGGTCCAAATATCAGCAAGGGATCATACTCTCTACCGTGCCCTCATAGTTTTATATTCTGTAAAACCAAAGAAGAAGTGATCGGAAGACACAAAAAAGGATTTACCAATATATTGCTGGTTCTGATTTGTTGAGGTATTTTTAACAAGAATACCGCGAAGCTCCTAATTTCCTGTCGCAACAGCACGCCGAATATCTTTGGCGATGTATTTATCTAGATCCACAGATTGGTAAGACGCCCAAGGCGCACAGGTGAAGGGTAAGCAAACAAAATAACAAAAAATCATTGAGGAAATGATCTTTTGAAGATTTTTAAACGAGGTGTGCAGGGACCACTGACTCGGGAAGATTGTGCCATTCGATGACAACTCGTTGGCTGAAAGAGTGCCCTCTGAAGATTTTAAGCGAGTGACCTGTGGTTTCGCGGGCTTGGTGCATTGCGAAAAAATTATCAACTTGACAAAAGTCTGTACCATGTATAAATGTATACACTTGTACCATTTAACCTCGATTTCTTCTACAGAAGAGTGAAGGTAACTTTAGGACCCGTCTTACAAAGAGTTACGATTGATCCGATCAATCACAACTATGGAAAGTCAGCAATATCCAAAATACATGTTTTTTTCAAAATATTTTCGAGATATGATGTACATTTTGTACATTAAATGTTGTCTCGAAAATGCAGTGTCCTTCTCCTCAAGTTCAAAGGACATTGTGCAAGTTTTCTGTAGTAGAAATGATGACATTGATGGATTTTCATACAATCTCATCAGATGGGGCCCGTTGCAGAAAGAGTTGCGTTTAAACGCAAGTCAAAAAATCAAGCGCAAGTTCCAAATGCGCGCTGTTGATTGGTTGAAAATCAAGTTACGCATGATTTTTAGAGTTGCGATTGATTGCAACTCTTTCAGCAACGGGACCCTGTTAAGTTGCTCTGGGGAGCGTTTCATGAAAGGACCTGTCGGACGTTTTATCCGACAAGTCCCATTTTATCCGACAGTTACTATAGTAACAGTGCCTCTCAGCCAATCAGAATCAAGGAAAGATGTCAGATCTGACAACTTGTCGGACAAAAATGTTGATGAAACGGTCCCCTGGTTTCATTCAATCGTACGATGGCCTCATTTCGCCTCTCAGGACTATGTAATCGCTCTGGTTCAGTGTCCTTCTCCTCAAGTTCAAAGGACATTGTGCAAGTTGTCTGTAGTAGAAATGATGACATTGATGGATTTCCATACAACTCTCATCAGATTATACGACCAGTTGCACTGGTTTCATTCAACCGTACGATTGCCTCATTTCGCCTCTCAGGACTATGTAATCGCTCTGGTTCAGTGTCCTCGAAAGTCTCCTCAAGTTCAAAGGACATTGTGCAAGTTGTGTGTAGTAGAAATAATGACATTGATGGATTTCCATACAACTCTCATCAGATTATACGACCAGTTGCACTGGTTTCATTCAACCGTACGATGGCCTCATTTCGCCCCCGGGGGAGGCACTCGACCAAAAAAGTGGTGGGGGTGTGCCGCGGGCGAGACAAAAAACGGGGGCCTTGGAGCGGGCTTATTGTAAAAAGGAGGGTCCTCGGAACGGGCTTCGGAACGACAAATGTTTGTGAAAACGGGGGTCCTTGGAACGGATCGCCAGCGTGCGAGTGCGTATGCATCCCTATGGAACGGTCATGTGTGCATGATGCAGCTAGCGCGGCCTCCGCCGGGGAGCTCTGCGGCCGCTTTTCACCAAAATTGCGGCTCATTCAATGCGATCGGAGCGGCGTAACGAAAAATATGCGAAGCTTTGGAGCGGATTTCTCTCTTCTTTTTCTCGATAAGAAGAAAATGCTATGCCTTGGAGCGGCTTTCTTTGTTCTTTTTCTCAACAAGGCAAAAATGCTATGCCTTGGAACGGAAATTTGAGTGTGAAAATGGGGGTCCCCTCCGCGGCACATACCCACTATGCATTATATACTGAGTGCCCCCCCCCCGGGATTTTGCCTCTCAGGACTATGTAATCGCTCTGGTTCAGTGTCCTTCTCCTCAGGTTCAAAGGACATTTTGCAAGTTGTCTGTAGTAGAAATGATGACATTGATGGATTTCCATACAACTCTCATCAGATTATACGACCAGTTAAGTTGCACTGGTTTCATTCAACCGTACGATGGCCTCATTTCGCCTCTCAGGACTATGTAATCGCTCTGGTTCAGTGTCCTTCTCCTCAAGTTCAAAGGACATTTTGCAAGTTTTCTGTGGTAGAAATGATGACATTGATGGATTTTCATACAATCTCATCAGATTATACGACCAGGGGCCCGTTGCAGAAAGAGTTGCGTTTAAACGCAAGTCCAAAAATCAAGCGCAAGTTCCAAATGCGCGCTGTTGATTGGTTGAAAATCAAGTTGCGCATGATTTTTAGAGTTTCGATTGATTGCAACTCTTTCAGCAACGGGACCCTGTTAAATTGCTCTGGTTTCTTTCAACCGTACGATGGCCTCATTTCGCCTCTCAGGACTATGTAATCGCTCTGGTTCAGTGTCCTTCTCCTCAAGTTCAAAGGACATTGTGCAAGTTGTTTGTAGTAGAAATAATGACATTGATGGATTTCCATACAACTCTCATCAGATTATACGACCAGTTGCACTGGTTTCATTCAACCGTACGATTGCCTCATGTCGCCTCCCAGGACTATGTATTTGATCTGGTTGGTATAAACTACCTCGCAATTACCAGTGCAACATTCGCATGTAAACACAAGCACACTCGCACGAATATCATCCATACTGCAAAAAGTCTGGTGTTGATTTAACACCAGCCCGGAATCTATATACACCAGAGAAGTATTGAAACAACACCAGTTTCAAACCGAATCAAACCAATGATGTTATATAAAAACTTACCTGGTGTTGACCAAAACTAAACTAGTGTTGTTTAACACTTCATTGGTGTGGACATATATAGCTTCCGGGCTGGTGTTAAATAAACACCACAGTTTTTGCAGTGCAAGTAAAATTTGTCTTGCAGGTCGCTTTTGTTGTACGTTTGGCCGACAGTATCATTTTTTCCCGACAGGCGCCAGTCGAACAGCCTCCGAGCTTGCATATCAGACATTTTGTAATTTTTCCCAACGGACAACATCTCAGGCTCTGCATCGCTATTTGTATCGACACATTCAGAAGTTTATTTAACCCTAATTCTCCCGGGAGGGAGCATTCTAGGAGCTTTATTTAGTGAATCAGAACAAAATTATGATTTTATGAATGAATTAGAATAATTAATTCATATAAAAAAAAATATGAATTCAGTGAAATTTACCAATGCAACTGCTTAGATTATGTCATTCTCTACCATCATGCAAATTTTCGTTGTGATCGCGCAATCCGCGGCTGAGATCTTAAGGGGGGCATAATGCCCCCCCCCCCCGGGGAATGACAAGAATAAGAATACCCCAGGAGATTTAGGGTTAAAACCTCGCCTAATCTCTCACTCTCTTTCTCTTAAGTTCACTCCTTTTCCTTTCTTTATGTTGTCCTGTTTCCTTCCCCTTCCCATTTTCTCTTTTCTTTCCCCTTCCCTCTTTCTCCTTTCCTATTGTTCCCCTCTCTGGGTTTTCACCCCTTCATTTTTAAAAACGGGAACACAGATACCAATGATTTACCGATATCCAGCAGACGGTCCTAACGATTCACTTGTGCTTTCAAATAAAATCCTGGTGTAGCCAATGCCCTATTTAGTGCCAGCTATCAAACAGAATATGTAGAATATATCACGCAGAGTGGCCAGTGAAAAAAATCGAACAATTCCAGAGGAGCAGCGAAATTGTGCTAAATCGCGAAAAATGATGCCAAACAAAAAAGAAAAAGGTTATCAACCTAAAGTTTAGGAGTGGCTCACCAAAAAAAAGGTCGTCACCCTAAATTTTAGGAGTGGCTAACCAAGAAAGTTAACACCCCCGCCTACTCTCTCACTCTCTTTCTCTTAAGTTCCCTCCTTTTCCTTTCTTTATGTTGTCATGTTTCCTTCCCATTCCCATTTATTTCTTTTCTTTCCCCTTTCTTCTTTCTCATTTCATATTGTTCCCCTCTCGGGGTTTTCACCCCTTCATTTTCCAGACGGGAGCACAGACACCGATGATTTACCGATATCCAGCACACGGTCCTAACGATAGCGGTTGCATTTGTGAAAGCCTTTCTACGATCTTATGAGATAGTGATAGGTGCCTGTTGCACCCTGTCGTGCGACCAAAAAGTTGCAAGTGGTTCCAATCCACTTGTTAAAATGCAGGTCCATCCCCAAAAGTTGATTTGAATAAAAAGAGAGAAATCCAACAAGCATAATTATGAAAATTCATCAAAATCGATTTGAAATTAAAAGTTATGACATTTTAAAGTTTTAATTGATTTCACAAAAAGAGTTATATCCACATTCTTGTCTGTATGCAAAATGAGGAGACTGATTACGTCACCCACTTACTTTTTTTGATTTTATTATAATGAATATGAAATATTCTAATTTTCCCCCATTGTCAAGTGAAACAGCGATTAATTCATCCCTGAACTTGTGGAATGGTCATTGTTTAATAATATATGGTTCAGTCAAGTTGGTCCTTTTTGTCAAATATGTAAACAAATGAAATTTTGTATTATTCAAACATTAAAAAAAAACAAAGAAATAGTGAGTGAACGACATCATTGACTGTCTCATTTGCATGTCACTGAATTGTGCATATTACTGTTTTGTGAAAAATAGGCGAAATTTCAAGAAGGTATAACTTTCTTATTTTGCATCCAATTTTGGTGATTTTTTTTCAATGTTATGCTTGTGGGATTATTCTCTTTGTATTCAAGTCAACTTTTTTTTTTGGGGGGGTGGACTTGACCTTTAAAGGGGCTTAAGGAAACCATGGTACCACGCGATCGCAAGAGCACTGCAAGAACTTCTAATTCAGCGACACCGTCTTACAAACGACCTTCAATTTGAAAAGGCCCACGTCACGTGATTACGCTAGCTACTGGCGGAAAGATATATAATATGAATTCGTTAGGATATTCGCAAATGTATTTTTAACAGTCGTTCAACCTTTCTTTGCAACAAGAAACTGTTTACGAACGTTAGTCGTCACGATCGCGAACTTTCGCCGCTCATCTGTTCCTCATTTAGCATCAATATATTGTTCTTTTTTAATTATAGGACAGAGCTAGCTAGCACTCACCATGCTCATACTAGAACTGGCTGTATTCCTGAGCATCGTTTCATTCGGTAAGGATAATTTAAAGCAACCATCGAAGGCTTGTAATTGTTTGTAGTTTTTATATGATGATGATAAATTCTGGCGTATTCAGGCCGGCTCGAAATCCGAAACATGAGTATCTCGGGCCTTTGAAAGGGCGATTCCTTACGTGTCGTACAGGACATTTTGACAACAATTTCTAGTCTCTTAGCTGAATGTTGATCAAGAATTTTTTTTTGTCAATTACAAAGTAATGGTGGGTAATCATGGGAATAACTGATAACCAACAAAAATGTTTGATTATGATTGAAGTAAAGGAGAAAATGATATGTGTCGTACGGGACTAAGAAATGTCCCGTACGACACGCAACATTTTCACATTCCCTCTTTCCGCTACCTCGGGCGTTGACTTATGACTTGCTCAATTGTAATTCGAATACATTCAATACCAAAAGCACTAGTATTGGGATTTCCCCCCAATCGTTCTCGCGTTAGCAACGGAACCCCCTTTAATTCTATTGATGATGATGAGTGTTTTTTCAGATACACGCAGATAGGCAAATCACTAGACATACAACAATAACATTCCTAATAATTTAGATGCACACTCAGAAGGGTTGACCCCGATCTTTGATGACAATGAACAAGCCCAACATTTTTCATCGTCTCAACAGGGGCCGCGGAACGGGGGGGGGGGTGGTCATGCTAAAAATCACAATCATAATGGTCAATTTTACGTTTTTGTACACGGTTTTGGAAAAAAGTGTGGGGGGGGGGGGCTAAAGACCCCCAGCCCCCTCCCCGGTTCCGCGGCCCCTGCTAAATACTAAATGATAACAAAATCAAACAGTTTGAACAATGTACATGACCTGTAGCTGATAGTCTGAACAAGAATTTTGATCAGCTTGATCTACTCCTATAATATTTGAGTACACATATAATAACTCTTTTTTTAATAATTGATGGTTACTATTAACGAAAACTAGAGGCAAAATAAAATAGGAGTCGGCCGCAATAATGCATTATACCGAACCAACTAGAATACCCAGTACAGGGGCAATTTGATAAAATGTGTACGCCCGACCCCCTATAAATGGGATCTTCGTAACATTTTCTGTCTCTGATTTCTGGTTCTTTGACAGTCTGTAATATTGTTCTCAAAGGACCATGACTTGGTTAGTTTATGAAGTGAAGTAAGGCTTGAGAAAAATGGGGTAAGGAATACAAAAAGATTGATCATTTAATGGAATAGCCCCTACACTGCAAAAACTCCGGTGTTGATTTAACACCAGCCAGGAATCTATACAGTGCGTCCCAGATAAAACGAAACCGAGATTTAGCGAAGATTTATCATAACTCAATCATAAATACAATTGACAAATGACCTACCAATGTAAAGCTGAGAATCTCTTCTTTCATCTGATATTACTTAGATTATTTCTCAGTCACGCATGAGTGAGCAGAAACAATTCGAAGAAAGGATGCCAAAAAGTCATTTGGCGGGGGTATCTGAATTTCAAAAAGAAAATCACATGACTAAAAAGTTCAATATCTGCTCTTTTGTTTGATACCTAAATCACAGAAAATGGTCAAGAAGTAAAGAAGTCATGATCCCTCGAAACAATGTTTGTATTTCCATAATTTCATCAAATAAACGTGTTTTCACCGGTTTCTCACAGAAGCTATCGCACGGTAACAAAAAACTTAATGCATGGCTGATCGTCAAGATAACGCAGTGTCGAGTGAGTTTGAACGCTAGCCCGTAAAACCTCTTCATTTTATTAAATTATTGAATTTCAAGGCTTATTTCAAATAACCAGAACTTTTTTATTTCTTTACCAATTTCTGTAATTGAGGTATCAAATTAAAGAGCAGATATTGAACTTTTTAAAAATGTGGTTTTCTTTTTACAACCCAGATACGGCTCGCCAAGTGACTTTTTGGTAACCCCTTTTCAAATTGTTTTTGCTCACTCATGCGTGCATGAGAACTAATCTAAGTAATTTCGGATGAAAGAAGAGATTCTAAGCTTTAAAATGGTAGGTCATTTGTCTATTGTTTTTGTGATTAAGTTATATTAAATCACCAATAAATCTCGGTTTCGTTTTTTGTTGGACGCACTGTATATGTCCACACCAGAGAAGTATTGAAGAAACAACAGTTTGGAATCAAACCGATGCTGTTTGAATACTAATTGATGTTGTATAAACACCTATTTGGTGTTAGACCAAAAGGAAACTGGTGTTGTTTAACACTTCTCTGGTGTGGACATATATAGATTCCGGGCTGGTGTTAAATCAGCGCCGGAGTTTTTGCAGTGTATGCTTAAATTGCTTTAATACTGTAATGGCAGGGGGTCTAGAATCATTTTTATAGATGTTAAAATGAAGAACAGAAGAAATTGTATAGTAGGTGTGATTTACCGCCCCTCAGTGTCTTAATGACGACACTACAAAAACTCCAGTGTTGATTTTCCACCAGATAAGTGTTAAAAAACACCGATTTCGGTATTAGTCTAAAACCAGATAGTTGTTTATATAACACTGATTAGTGTTAAAACGGCATCGACTTGATTCAAAACTGGTGTTGTTTCAATACGTATATATAGATTCCTTGCTGGTGTTTAATCGACACCGGAGTTTTTGGAGTGGATGTTCTAAGAGACGTCCAATACATATTTTTATAAAAATTCAATTATCAAAAATAAACGCTGGCGTACAGATGAAAGGCCTGGGGGGCTCTTGCCCCGCCCCCATCATTGCTCACCACCACCAAAAAAAGAAAAAAAAACAGAAAATGGATAAGGGTGAAATGTATTATTTTCACCACCAACAAAAAACAAAAGAACCTAAAAAGAGAAAAGGGTGGAAAATATTATTTTGTAATATAATGTCAATATCTATCACAAATTTGTATCAATTTTTTGTAATTAAAAAATCTTTTGCTCGCTCGCAACGTTTTATTACTTTTTAATACGCGATACGGCACATCGAGCCCCCTCAATTTTTTTTACTCAACATGCCACTGAAAATAAACATTGTTTCGTGCTGGGACTTTGACATCAACCTGCTACAATCGGATGCACAAGGATTTTCTTGAAATATTTCTTTCAGCTCCCTTTTTGAAACAATAAAGAACCTGCGAGAGTACCAGACGTTCTGCCACTTCAGTTGATAATTTTCAGTAATAATTATGCAAGTCTTGCCTTTAGAGTCAGATATCGATCGTCGTATCTAGCCATTACCCTATCCTTTGTAGAACTACTCTGTTGAACACACGAGATACACGTACCTCCAAAATTAAAACTAGATGATTAAAATAATGCCAGAATTTTAGATCGCCTCAACGAATATTTAAGTACTGTGGGTTGGCACCAAATCTATTGTTCGGAAGATGTGAATGAGGCTTTCGATACACTGCAAAAACTCCGGTGTTGATTTAACACCAGCCCGGAATCGATGTATGTCCACACCAGAAAAGTGTTAAACAACACCAGTTTCCTTTTGGTCTAACACCAGAATGGTGTTTATACAAGACCAATTAGTATCAAAACAGCATCGGTTTGATTCCAAACTGGTGTTTCAATATTTCTCTGGTGTGGACATAATATAGATTCCGGGCTGGTATTAAATCAACACCGGAGTTTTTGCGGTGCATTTTTATTGAAATTATGCTTTTCATATGTACAGTATATCATGTACAGAACGAGTGAGTACATACAAAAAGAACCATAATAGGTCTCCATGGGTAACTAAGTCTATTTTAAGATCAATGCAAAACTAATCCAAATGATGAAATTCGTGAAAAATACACTCGATATAAAAAAAACATTTTGAGCAATGTACCGCGCAAGCGAAACAAAAACATAATAATTATGCAATTTGACCTTACTTAAAATAATATGACAAACACACTCAAAAGGGGCGGTCGCCGAAAGAAACGCACCCCCCCCCCAAAAAAAAAGGGGGGAACAAATGGACAAAAGAGGAGAAGTGTATACCTCTATTGTTTTTTTTTTCTTGTTATTTTTGCATTAAATAAAAACCTTAACGAGACGTTCTTCTTCAGATCTCTTCATGTAAAATTTAGCTTCCGTGCTCCGCGCGGGAAAAAACCCGAAATTGCCTTTCACCTTTGTTCCCCACACCCTTTTTTTTCTTCTACGTTTTTCCCCTCCCCGGCTATTGAAATCGTATATTCTTGTCATTATGGTATACATGAGTGTAAATTAAGAGTATTAAATGTTTTTTTTTCATTGCATTGACACAAAATGTCTACTTTTCGGTTCGGAGCTAGTCCAAGTAAACACTACCGTCACTCCCTGAGTCCCAAAATGCTATTTCTTTCGCTTTTCAGCAAGCAATTTTTTGGCACAATATATGCTCAAAGGGGAAGCCATTATAAATTTGAAAAGGATGTACGATGAAACTTCATTCTACATGTATATCGCTGCAAATCCATCTCCCGCCTTGTTCTACGACATTATTTATGAGGTCTTCTTTTAATATAAAATGGCTCTAAAGACCAAAGTTAAAGTGTGTGTGTTTTTTATGGCCCTTACTAGCGTGAGGCGCCGACTGTTTTTTTTATTTCATAAACCTTATGCAAAATATATTAACCACAATAAAAAAAAACGGTAAGCGCCTGAAGCTAGTAAGGGCCATTAAAAACACACACACTTTAACTTTGGTCTTAAGGACTACCTCTTTCCAAAATACAGTTTTTGGTCTCCGAAATGCCGATCAAGGAAAATGCGAATTATAATTGTCTGCGCCCAATGTATTATAATATTATAATAATAATAATTGTAAATTTATATTGCGCAATTTCTATTTGGATACACTCAACTGCGCATTATCATTAGCCAAAACAGAATCCCGTGTGTACAATTGAATCAATTTGATTATGAAGACAATAAGACAAGCTTATAATTAAATGTGTTTTAGGCTAAAGTTTCGATTTTGATTTTAAATCATTTCGTTTGAGATATGGTCCTTATCTAATAATTCTCCCTGAAGTAGGATGCGATGGCATGCAAGTGACTGGGGTTAGTGGTATTAGTTGACGTAAGTAAGGGCTGGTTTTTTTATGGTCAGTGTTTAGTTGACGTCACTGAGGGCTGGTCATTCATGGTCAGTGTTTAGTTGACGTCACCGAGGGCTGGTCATTCATGGTCAGTGTTTAGTTGACGTCACTGAGGGCTGGTCTTATTGTCAGTTTTTAGGAATTAATTGATAAAGGGGATGGTCAGATATTACTTCGAGGAGTTGATAAACAAGTGAAGACGAATGACTGAAATGATAACAAGAAGTTAAGTACATATAACATTTTGATCGGAATAAGATACTTTGGGGTTTCAATCTCGCTCATAAAGCCTCATTCGTCTTGTCGACTGAAAACGAAAACCCGGCCACAAGCTGTTCGGATGGCTTCGGTCTGGATTACACCTTATCAACTTTCCACGAATGTAAGAAAGAACTCCATCCCAATGGAAGCATGGTGCAAACAATTCCAAAGCTCATCCCCCACACAACGTTTAATAAAGGAATTGCTTGCCCGAGAAAGAATAGGCCTAGAGCAACGGGAATGATGCCTGGACATAGAGCTTGTAGATTCCACGGTAAGTAGTCCCTTTCATTTCGACAGTACTTTGGGGAAGGGGCGGAGGTAATAATCGAGGAAAAGAGGGCATGTAACTCTGTCACGGCTAAGGGCTTTTTCCAGCTAGGCGTTGTTCTACGCGGGGGGCTTTGGGAGTCTCGACGCGTAGTTGTCTCGTTATGACTCTCGTCTTTCAAACTTAGGGATGTGTAGTCTAGATGATCGGTGCAAAAAATAGCATGAATTGTTCAGATTATGGTACAAGCATGAAATTTGGCTGACAGGTAGAGTAAATAGTGCTGAACATTTTAGCATGGTGGGTCAATATGATCTCTCCTCGTATAGCAGCAGTTGCTAGGTAACATATTTACCTTAGCAACCACCATTTTGGGGTGTTATCTTCATTTTAAAAACTACATTTTGACTTCTAAGCGCATATATTACAATTAGATATCAAGAAACATTCCAACCATGTATGGCAACAGTTGCTAAGCAACATATTTTCCATAGCAACTAAAGATAATATTCGCGAATACAACATCATTGTTTGAACGAAAGTGGTAAGAAAATTGGTCGAAGTACGAAATGATTACAAAATATCTCATATGCCTGAAAAGTTCAGAGGCATTCCAAAAAATTATAATGTCTGCATAAAAAATCTCATCTAGGTAACAAACCTCATTTCGATGTACATATTTCATTATTTTTTCTTCATTCATACATGGCACAGCTAACACACAGTCCAAAATCATCACTGCGTCATTGAATGTGCTTATTATTTAATAGTTATATAGGATTACTCCTGTTGTGAAACTGAGACAAGGTAGTGGATGTAGCATGAAACACTGTGAAAGACAGTGAACTTTGAGGGCAAAGAAAAGCTGAAATTTTGTTGATATGAATCGCTGCCAATTAAATGACAAAGCTTCATTGGGGCATAATGCCCACAAACTTGCTTGTCATTAAAGTTTTGATAATGATAACTTGAGTAGCATGTACCGTAGACCTGAAACAGCCTCAAGCATCGTTGACTGTATACTTGCACTAATTGTAAATATGTAACGAAGCAGTAATTTGGTGATTATACAACAAATCTCTTGAGAGAAAATTGGTTATCTCTGCAATTGACACTAATCACTAACGCCGCATCCTACAAATCATTGAGGATGAAGCGGTCAACTGCAAGATATTGACCCTCAAAATGTTTGGTTGGAAAATATAAAGCAATTCAAAAGTGTTGGTATAGCTTCTAACCTGCTTGATATGACCTCTTTCATCATTCTTGCCATTATATTTAAGCATCTTTTTTCAAAAACAAATGATTCTAATCCCAAGTCTGCTTAAGATTTAGAAGAAATTGCCATTGTAGGGCAGATCGGGGTAAGTTGGAACGGCTTATACTAATCACTCGGGTCGCGTGCGCGTATGAAATCTCTCGGGTCGCGTGCGCGTATGAAATCTCTCGGGTCGCGTGCGAAATCACTTTGGTTTTGGAATTTTGGCGATTTTTTTGATTTTGCATTCTTATTCTAACGGTATCTTCAATGGGACAAACTGGGATAATAAAATGAAATTGAAATTCGAGTTTCGTTTTAAGCCGGCAAGTGCCTTAAGTAGAATGTACTGGACTACATTAATCAGCCATGTGGCTCAACTAACTTGTAATACATGTAGATTCTGACTTCTACTGTGTCTTATACGAGGGCTCCGATTCGGTACCTACCATATTTACCACATTGTATCATTCTCATATGCGGACATGCCTGCATGCAATGGCTCCAAGGCGGGACCCGGCCGCGATCGGACACGACGTACATCGGTAGCATGGAGCAAGCTTACGTGGTCGAGTCGAGGTAGATCCAACGTTACAGTGCCAGTCATAGGAGAACCCATAGACATCGTCTTTAGAAATATGAGCCATATCATTAAGTAGTTTAATTTTGCAAGGTTTTACGTTTTTTAAGCATTGATTAGTACCTCTATATTGATTAGATCAATTATCTTACCATAAGACCTTTAACCATTGGTTGCTACAGAAAACATTTTACTTAGCATCTGGTACTTCGCATGGATGTGTAATAATAATAATATAGGTCTATTTACCCTAGGAAGCCACTTCAGTTCCGAAAACTGTTCTCCCAGTGGGCCCTGCTATTATTATTACCCCGGCTTTAGCTGGGCTGCCTAGGCGCTCAAAGCATTCAAGGAATTTCTTCCTACCGTGTATACATGCAATAATTGTTCCTGGGTTGTTATGATTAATTTATTAATGCTTTAATATAAAAGATGTGGCTCATAGACATTATGGTCGTGAAAAACATACCCTATAAGTATTGATTAATGTGGAAAAAAGTTATCTAGCAACCGTTGCTATGGTGCTTATTGGGTCTATATGGAAACATTCATCGCATGAGGAATCTATTGTCCATATTTCATTTCTGATCTATCCTGAATAAATTATATTGATCTGAACTATGATAAACAATTAGATGCTATAGAAAAGGGTCCCTTAGCAACTATTTCTATAAATGAAAGGATTAAAAACTGTTGGGATACGAAGGAACCTGCTTTAGATTAAAATCTATGTGAAATATCGCTCGTGAAAATCTTGCTCAAGCCCAAATATGCCCAGTTATCAAGATGAAAATGTTACCTAGCTAATATAGCAATTGCTATATTTGGTAAACTCACGTTGGTACCCCTGCTAAAATGTGTAAAATAACCTACTCTACCGTTGTGCCAGTTGTCATGCTTGTACCATTTTCTGAACCTTTTTTTCATCAATCACCTATACTAGTGGGTTCGATTTTTAGCCATGTCGTGTTGTCCCTTCAGCGCAAAATTGGTCCATATTGTGTTGCACTCAACCCAGGTTAGGTGAATGAATACCTTTAGGAATTTACCTTTCATTTTTTAGGGCTACGCTCCTTTTAAAATCTATGATTTTATTTAACGGCATTTTACTAAATCGATTGGGATCATTTTAATCCTTATATGCTAAAGCAGACTTTATGTATGTTTACTTTATTTACATATGCATGTATATTACAATTTCTAATACCATGAAACAGACGTTTCACGTCGTAAATTTGTTTTCAATTCTAATAAACTTTGTTGGAGCCAATTGCATTCCCTCGTCACATGTTTAGCTATGACAAAATTATTTCAATATACCATCGTTATTATCAAAACAATCCATCAACAGCTTTATTGATCACTCGTTTTAACGACGCTTATTCTTAATGATACCTTAATATTCTTTATGAATGCTTTATTTTTTACTGATGAATTTAGATGCACTTTCAGTTTTATTGATACTTTTACATTTTTGTGTGTGATGAATCTGCATGTTCATTGATGGATTGTTCTTTTTATTGTTGCATTATTATTATTATTCGTAATGCATTATTTTGGCGACGATTGAAATATACATGTTTTCAATATGATATTTTTTTTCTTTACTTGAACCCAAGTTAAGTATAGGATGTTATACATGTATGTGTTTAGCGCTCCTTTGCATGAAAATTATTATTATGGTAACTAGCATTCGATGGTGACTTTGCTGGAATTCTTGATTTTGATTGGCTGTTGAGCATCGTTAATTTCCATTGATTTTTTACCAAAATTATACTACCAGACGTTTAGTCTGATATTTTTTTAATATTCTTCATTTGGATAGAAGCTTTCAAGTGCCATCGACTTGTAGTGATGGCGAGACAATGTACATGTACAAGATAATGTATGTTGCCAAGTCGTCTTATGAAAAGTAGTATGTCTACATGGCGAGTATCTCGTTATATAGGTTATAATGTCCGAATGGCGAGATAACCTGTTGACTTTGTGAAATAACGTCTTTTGCCATATCATAACGTTATTATGTCGACTTGGTAAGATAAATCATTTCGCCATCTCTAAAAGTCGGTGGCGGGCAGTTAAAAGCATCCGTAGCATTTGCATTAAAAATAAAGGTTCATTTTCACCCTTCTGTAAACATCCAGATTGCCATAGTAATATTTGTCAAGGCGGCTGGTGTGAAGAGACTATGACTGCATTCAGATGTCACTGTTTTGACGGATATGAAGGGAAACTCTGCGATCAACGTGAGGACACCCTACCCCCTCCCCCCCCCCCCCCCCCGCTTTGCAGAATCTTAGACAAGTTTTGTGAGCCAAAAATCTATAGCCAATCATCTGAGTTTGAATAGAAATCACAGAAGAGAGTGAGGCATGGTAGAATTTGTGTCAGCAAAGTTAGTAGATTTTTTTTGTTGATTGTAAAAGTGAATGCTCTATATTTCAATAACAAAATCACTCTAAATTCAAAAGTAATCCATTTGTTATTCAGTAAAGGTACTAAAAAATGCCACATCTAGACAACATGGAATCTGAGATTGAATATAAAGTAAGACGTGCTTTATTCATACGAAATGGGGATTCAATAACAATAACGATAATGGTAATATTAGTAATAGTGATGATTGTGTTCATGCGACGACGAATATGATGGCGGTGATAATGACAGTGTGGGTGGTGATGATGACGCTGCTGATGATCCTGATGATGAATATATGATGATGATGATGATGACGATGACGTTGATCACGATGATGTTGACGATGATGCCATTTGCGCTATAGCGAGTAGCAAATCTTAAAAATAGCCATGACAACACGCTTTATGTTTCTTTTCAGAATCAACTCCTAAACAAAATGCCACAAAGATCTCTTCAAACAAAACAACCCCAAACCCATCTCCTACAACTACGCCACTAGAGAATGGTAAGAAAAATGAATCCTCTCCTCACTCCCTCTTTCTCTCTCTCTTTCCCTCTAACCTCTCAATTACCTATTGCCAACTTTGGCAAAAAGGATAAAGATAGATCTAGTAACATTTTTGGTGCCACGATAATAGGGGGGGGGGCATTTTCACATACAGTTTTCGCATCGGCAGATAAAATACAGCATATGCGAGTGCAAAGCGACCCCCTCTTTTCCGCCACCTATGGGCCCCCTCCACATTGATCCTCTTATGAAATGTGTGGTTGTTTTGTTCCATTTCAGAGTCATGTCCAAATGAGTCCTGGACATTTTACCAAGGAAGTTGCTACCAATATTTTGGCAATAAACTCAATTTTTTCGAGGCTTTGTCCTTCTGTCGGAGTTTGACTAATAAGCAATCTTGTCCGGTAGATTTGGTCTCTATTCATAGCCTGGAAGAGAATGATTTCGCTGCTCAACTTTGTTATAATAATGTGAGTATAAAATAAAGGGGACTCCAGGCTGAATGTGCATGTACTATAATTTTTACAGATAGGACTAAACTCAGGCAAACAATACACTGACGATTTCTTCCAAAATCGGACAATGAATAACAAAGTTATGACATTTTAAAATCTTTGCATTATTTTAGGTGAAACTGTTCTGTCGATGTCTTTGGTATCATATTTTATTCCCATTTGTACACCAAGAATGAAAATAAATTGATAAATACTGTAACTTAATATGTTTCAAGGGAGACATATCATACACACATATATGAAAATATGAAATGAATATAATGTCTTGTAATTACATGCAAGAAGGAAAGTAGGGACATAATATTATTAGCCCACCTAGTGAGTATCTATGATGACGCGTATATAACTATTTTTTTTTACAAAATATTTGTTAGTTGATTTTCAAATTCTGCGTTTATATTTGCTCGGTGAATTTCGGTCTGTTTATTTAGATATGATTATTTTCATCCTGAACCCTTTAAGTGAAATCGGCGAATCTCTTGCTGCAAGTCAAGGATAGACCTATGAATTGCCCTAATTGTTTCTCAATCTGGTTAAGATATTCGTATTAAAGCTACACTCTCAAAATGTTGGGCAACATACTGTCAACTCAACAATTGGTAAAAAAAATATCTAACTCTGTGTAGTTTTCAACCAAAGCAGACATTATCGGTTTACACCTACTAAGAATTGGATAAAGTTTTAAACAATTATTGTGTGGACAGTATGTTGCCAAACATCTTTAGGTGTACACATCCAGGGCGCGATGTTTTCCATCAGCACTTGTGTACCGGACCCGAAGGAGTAGTGTGACTGACGATTAGGCTGTTTTGGAGGCTTTTTATCATATTACAAATCTTGGACTTGTACTTCTCTCAAAGGTTTGCCTGAAGACTCGAACCTTCGTCCATGAATAGACCAGATCAGAGTTTTTCCACAGGCAATTTTGGTGAAATAACCTTTCATTCATTTCTTTCATTATTTCAAAGCAAGATATTCTGTATGTCTTACATAGCAGGATGCAGATATTGCATAGACCACGTGACGAGAAAAGCGCACCAATGAACACTCTATGAAGGTGTTTGTTGCATTTCTACTTTGAATGTTTTTGCATGCTCTATAACAATGTACTTGGCCAACTGTGAAATACCACACGCTAGTGGAGGAATTGATGTTTTTTGGTGGATCTAATGAAAAAAAAACACAATTTAAAAGAATATATGAATAATCAAGACATCAAAAATAGTGCTTATCTCATTACGTATTGAACCACCATGTCACTTTAGGACAAATGATCTCCTTCTGATCATGCGCAGAATGAAACTCCGAACTGGCTTATAAGCCAGTTCGTAGTTCCTTTCTGCGCATGATCAAAAGATTCTACGCATGATCAGAAGAAGGTCATTTGTACTAAAGTGACATGGTGCTTAAAAATCTAATGAGATAAGCACCAACTTTGATGTCTTGATTATTCATATATTCTTTTGAATTGTCGTTTTCATTTACATCCACAAAAAACAATGCTTCCACGAACGACTGGTATTTCACAGTTGTCAAGTACATTGTGCAACATGCTGAGATATGCATTCAAAGTAGGAATGCAACAAATACCTTCATTAAGTGTTCATTGGTGTGCTATTTTAGTCATCTGGTCTATTCAATTTTTTCATCCTGCTATGTAAGGCAAGCTTACGTAATATCTTGCTTTGAAATCTATCATGATGAAAGAAATGAAAGGTCATTTGACCAAAATTGCCCATGAAGTAACTACGAACTGGTCTATTCGACTACAAGAGTGGTTTATTGAATGAATCACACCAATCGAGCTGACCGATGGGGTACGAAATTACGATATAGCATCGTTGGTGTAATTTTCATGACTGTGATCTGACCAAATAAACCCTTTTATATCGTAATTCCCACTGCTCTCTTGCGTCGGCTGCGCAAGAACTGACGAAAAAACAATTGCACCAGGGGCTTATATTTTACGTCTTCAACAATAACAACCTAAAAAAAACAAAACAAAAAAATACTGTTTAAAATTTTATATAACGCTGATTACTAAATGGACCTCTTTTTTTAGTTGTGTTAACTTTGCACTGGATGGGACTGTATCTGAAAATCTGGTGATTTTCTTTTATTATTTTCAAGGCTTACTGTATCAACTTAGCATAGAATGGGAATAGTCAATCTGATGACTTTATTTCATTTCTTTAAAGTCCGACTGTGTTAACTTACTTGTTTAATCTGATTGTGCGATTCAGTCTGATGGTGAATTTGGTTTATTGTTTCAAAGTTTGATAGCGTCAACTTACTTCTTAGATCGGACTCTACCAGTAAATCTGGTGACTTTACTTTATTGTTTTCAAGTATGATTACGCCAACGTACTTTTTTATTAGATTGTACGAGTCAATCTAATGGTGACATTGTTTTATTATTTTCGAGTTTGATTTTGTTTTAGATCGGACTGTACTAGTCAATGTGGTAACTTTGTATTATATATATTATTTTCAAGTCTGATTGCGACAATTTACTTTTTTATTTGATGGTACAAGTCAATCTGATGGTGCCTTTTTTTTATTTTTCATGTCTGATAATGTCTACATAGACTGGATCATGCAGACTGTACCCATTAACATCTAGTGGTGACTTTGTTTTATTATTTTCAAGTCTGATTGCATCAGCTTGTGTTTTAGATTGGACTGTAAAAGCCAATATCTGATAGTAACTTTGTTTTTACTGTCTTAACTTGTGAATATGCCAAATTGACTTCATTTGTCACAGACGTACTTTGTCATACAGTGGACTGTACCATTATGTATCTCACGGTGACTTTTCTTAATTTTCTTAAGTCTGATTTAACAATTTTTCCATTCCTCGAATGGCACCGGCCAATATCTGATAGTAACTTTGTTTTTACTGTCTTAACTTGTGAATATGCCCAATTGACTTCATTTATCACAGACGTACTTTGTCATACAGTGGACTGTACCATTATGTATCTCACGGTGACTTTTCTTAATTTTCTTAAGTCTGATTTAACAATTTTTCCATTCCTCGAATGGCACCGGCCAATATCTGATAGTGACTTTGTTTTATTATCCTACAGACCGACTGTGTCGAGTCAACGCTTCCCTCTGGGTCTTCGGCTCCTTGGTTTTGGATCGGTCTGTACCAGCCAGTACCAGAAAGTAACTTTGTATGGTCAGACGGCTCCCCGGTCGACTACACTTCTTGGAGTCTGGGTGAGCCAAGCAATGGTGGTGGGGCTGAGGATTGCACGCACTTGTATTTTGTATCATGGAGTGTACTCAAGGGTTTTACATGGAATGATTATCACTGCAGTGCAAACTTATCCTTCATCTGCAAACATCCTGTCCTTTGAGAGTTTCAACTCCGTTTTTTAAGGGAAAATCTAACCTGACAAAAAAGTTTAAATTATTGTAAGAACAGTAGAAAAATGATAAAATCTATTGGTGAATGTTTGAGGAAAATCCATTAAAGATTAAAAATGATATTAGATTTTGTTATTGGCGACGTTATATGCCAGGAGCTTTCCCATCCTTTGGTACATGCAAAACAAAAACCAATGAAATTTCTATTAGTAAGGGGGGAAATGAAATGGTTTTATTGTACCTACAGTGGGTATATAAACAGACAAATCATTTCATATCCGCTCTGAAACGAACAAAAAAAAAGTCATCATGACTAATTAACAATTTGAAACTCATTTTTTATAATATATAGGGCAGCTGCTCGTATATGATGTCATAAATAAAAAAAAGGTAGATTTCTCATAACTTTCTTTAATCTCTGAAGGATTTCCTTCAAACTTTCACCAATGTTATTTAGTGATTTTTGTTTTTGGTTGGATATTTGTACAGCAAACCTTTTGCCGGGGTTAAAATTTAGTATAAACCATTTACGGAGGATATGCCAACGTTTTAACTGAAGTTCACACTTTTAAATCAACATTGTTTATCTTTTTTGAATATCATTACAATTTTGCGGTCTATGAGATTTTCTATTAAAATATAATATTAATGTTTGTCATTTTTCATAATTAGTTCAGTAGTATCAAACCAATGTATGACATCAAATTATCTATTTACCTATATTATATCGAAATCTTTATGACCTGCAATTTGTTCAGTATTGTCGGCAAACAGTACAGAATGAGAAAAAAGGAGTAAGAAGAGCTTAGATTTTCAATATAGACAGAAAATGGGAGAGAACCCAGTATAGAGCCCTGTGGGACTCCATACTGGATCCTCTCTATTGGAAACAAAATTATCATAAGAAGTGAGATGGAAACGATCACTGAAATAATTATTAATCTAACATAAGGGTATACCACGTATACCAACAAGAATATCGAGGTTGATGACATCAAATGCTTTAGATAGATATAAAAAATAAGCCTAATGTATGAAATTTGTTTGTTAACTTGTTTTGGATGTGATCGCGAAGGTCAAATAAAGCATGTGCGCAAGAGGATTGCTTTCTTAACTCTTTACACGCTGAATTAATTTTGGGGGATAATGACAGCTGTTTCCATGTTATTTTCTTTAAATCGAAATATCCATATTGCACCAATTATAATTGTTATTATTATATAGATGTTATCCAAGAACTGCTGTCTTTTATTAGCTTATGTAATGTGAAGATAGGGTGGAATACTAATTATTACAATTGTTGAATTTAATTGCATGAATGTGCAAAATTGCAACATCAGCGCGCGTAGTGAGAGTCACCAGGGAGGTATTTATTACTATGATAACAAAACTATTGTAATTTGTTTTTTTCTAAAATCTTGGAAATACAAGAGATTAATGTTTTAGGGAAATAGTTAGGAAATATATGGGGATCCCCTTTCTTAAATATGGGTACAACCGTTCCTACTTTGAAGTCCATGGGAACCTTACCTGATAAAATTAATATGTACAATGGGATAGACAACAAAATGTATAACAAGTTTAAATAATATATTGCGTTAGTCCTTTGAAATCCTGGCTTTTGGAAGAATTTAGACATTCAACAGTGTTCAAAACCTCTAATTCAATGGTAGGGTGAAAAAAATATTCAAATAATGCAAGGGATTTTGAAGAAAGAACTAAAATGGCATTTAGGATGTTTAATATGTTTGTATTTAAGTGTGACAGCAATGCTATAAAAATATAAATTAAATACAAGTCTATCCAGAAAAAGGGGCTCTGATAGCCATCATCAGGACACTCAAGCAAGAATCAAAGACGAAGAATAAGATATAGCTAAGCATCGTTATAAATTATTAAATTTTATAAATCTGTTAATATCTTTATTTAACATGTTTGTATTTTTGTCGATAGAATTCTGTTATCCTTGTGGGAATAGTTTACTGTAATTAAGTTTTTTTACCTCATTATTTGTGTGATTTTGTATTCTGTTCACACGAGTCTTTGACGTGGACCACTGCACGTAACCCTAAAAAGACTATGCTATTTTGACGCCTAATAGAGGACTGGGGGCTGATTCAGCAGCACCCGCCCTTGTGATCTCGGCCGTCGATCGCGACAAAAATTGGCACGCGCATTACAGATGGCATAGTCTACAAAATTGTAAAATAAAAATCTTCATTTTAATAAAAAAAATCATTGCTGAGTAATTATGCCCATTTATGCGTAAATTCGCAATTTTGCTTTAACTGAATAAGGCTCCTAAACTGTCTTTTTACAGTGTTTTATATGATTCTGATAAAATGTACTTATGTATTTCCCTGTTTTTCGATTTTTGGGGTTTTTTTTCAATATCAATTGCCAGGAACTATGTTCTGACCATAAACAACCTAAAATTCATTTAGTTAAATCAGTAAAAGGAGAAATAATGATGCATATATTAATTTGGGATAAAAAAAACCCACTATTACCATTGGATTTGTATAATAATTCACAATTTTGGATCTGCATGCATTAATAAATTGTTGCGGAAATTTCGAAACTGCGTACCTGATGGCCAGAAATTTTGTCTCAAACTTGACATTAAAAAGGCAGCAAGTGGCCCGGTCAGAAAATTTCGCTCGGCAGATTTATGGCAAAAAAAGTCGAGAGGGCTGAATCAGGCCCCCAGTCTTATAAGGGTGACAGAAAAATCCCAGCATCAGGCATCAAGGTAGCCAGAATATCTACCCGGTCACACAGTTCAATGAATTTGGTTAACATCGATTACTGACCAATGCCAAGGGAAGGCGCAGCAGCGGGGTAGGTACTGTAGGCTGCAGCACCCCCGAAATTTGTTGGCGTGTGCAAATGGATTTGTGATATAGCATTAATTACTTATAGTCATTGCTGGAAACAAATAAGGTGTTTTTTTTCTAGACTCGCCTATTCCAAACTTATCCTTTACACACGCAATATTACGCATTGATCCTGTACTTTTTTTTGTTATGTATATCACTATGAAAAACACAAGCTTATGAATGTATCCTTATATGGATTTTATTCATGTGTTTTAATGGAAGTCTCAAAAAGAAATTTGATTGACTGTACCTGAAACGTTCACCCAATATATATATTTTTCTTCTTCTATAATAAACTTATTTGTCAGGGCGAACTTTCCCTTTAATTCTTCCCCAATTCTCCATTGTTTGATATATATTTTCTTAGGAGATCCACCCTCTAGAAGCAATGCTTTTAATGGATCCCCATCATCCCCTCATCTCCAGGATTTAGTCTTAACTATTTTAAAAATGTTTTGTAACTTGAAGTTGATTTGTGTTCATACTGTTATCATATTTGATTTGTATTTGTTTATATATATCATGTATGTTTGATTTGTATTCGTTTTTATAATGTTAATCATGGAATGAAAAAAAAAATAACTTGAACTTAATCAACAAACCACAATACGAGGTCTGGAGTTCTACCACGCATCATCTTTATGCATCAGTTCCAAAACAATTTATAACCATAACGATTAGAAGATTTATTATATCATGTTCCAACAAATATGACACTGCACCAAATTGCTAACACGTTTACGTAGAATGAACAGTTACTCACATAATATTTAGTAAATAAGTTGTGCTGGACTACTTCGTTTGTACCATATTTTTATTATTTTGTTAATAGTTGACATTTTATGACCGGAAAGGGGAATAAGTTCAAAGAAGTCAATAAATAGCTCGAATTTAGTTTCTCTTACCTACAAAGTACCGAATATAACAATCCAAGTTTATTTTCTCCAATAAAGATATAAATACAATGATTTGAAAAAAATCTGATATCTTAACATTTCTATTATTTTCTGATGGCTGAAATATTTTTTCGCACAGCGTGATCCTCTAATTCTCATGAATTAAACGAAATTTGAAGCAGTTCATTTACAATGCTGGATACACAGCAAAAACTGTGGTGTTAACCGGTGTACATAGAGGACCACACCAGTTATTTTACACCGGTGTTAAATTGATGGTGTTAGTTTTACACCTATAGGTGTTATTACAACACCTTTGGTTGTTACATTTACACTCTTTGGTGCTATGTTTAATCTCTAGGGTGTAATTTTAACACCTCAGGATGTGGTCATCTATTAACACCAATCGGTGTCGGTTTTAACACCGCAGTTTTTACAGTGTAAGTTCTCCATAAATATTAACATAACACATTACATGACATTTAGTAATACTATTGCCTCAATCTCTACCAGGCCCTGCAGGTTCAATGTAGTATGTTCTAGGGATCTATGTTGATGGCAGACATTCCTGGAAATCGGATACAGACTATTATAACACGTAGATTATTATCAAGAAATATTGGCGTATGAAATGGCCATCTATTTGCCACATTTCCTTGTTTTCATTAAGTTGGAAAGTACCGAATAAATTAAGAATATCTAGCGCTTTCTTGCCTCTAAAAGATCGATTTATGATGGTCCGGTAGGTAAATTTGTAGTCCCACATGTAGACTTTCATGCTGTCAATCATAATCAAGTACTTCTTGACATGTCTTATGGACTGGAACGGGGCAAAAACGCACGCTCACGCATACACACCCACCAATTTTCAGCAATATACTTGTTTGATTTTTCTCTATTAAATGTAGGCGGGGCCAGTTATACCACGCCCATTCATTCACACCAGGGGCGGAAGAGAAGAACGACAGAGGGCGCAGATCAGACTTTAAGAACGTTAAAGTGCATGGCGGTTACTTGTAATAAACAGAAACCGAAAATCCTACAATGTACTAAAGATAGAAGTAAACATCATGAGTACAAAATGATAAAAAAAAAGTATTATAAGTTCCATCATCAGTATTCATACTCAGAATTCTGTTAAAAATGCAGTTCCGTATTACAAATAAAATTGATACGAAATATCAATCAAATAATAAAAAAATGATACAAGATTTATATCATATTATGATATTATACATATCATCTAGGTCACTAGCGTACCTACGGGGGTAGGGGGGCAGTCTGCCCCCCCCACCCCTGACGAGTCACAACCCACTTTTACATTTTATACAAATTCAAATTCAAAAGTTTATTGATATAAAATCCTCACATATAAGGATGATCATCAAAACCAAAGAAACAAGAAAAAATAATAATACAACATAAACAAAGCATAGTGACAACGAGGTATTGACCAAAAAAAATACAAAGAAAAAAAAAACGGAAGAAAAATACCAATCTTGGATGAAATGTTAGATGCGAGATACATAAATTCATTCAATATACATACACATACATAATATACTACCTAAACATTAATACACCCATATACAAATACATAAGAATAATATCATACTTAAGTTTCAAGCATCCTAGGTCTCTCCACGTACATATAACTTATTCCTATAACCCCGGGGGGGGGGGGGCACTAACATTAACGAGTGGATACCATGCGCGACCAAAAAACACGTAAAAAGGATGTCTCTTTCACGATAAGGCACGTTACGTACGTAACGTGATAAGGGTGTCAAAAACCAAAAATAATGAAAATATTTCGCTAGGAAAGTTACGTGTTTAGGGTCAAATTGGCGGGGATGATAAAACAAAATTAAAACGTTTTATAAAGGATGTCTTTTTTGGCCCCAACACTAAGTGTTTAGAGTCCGATTTGAGCGAGGTGTAGAAGATGTGTATAAAGGTATTTGTTTCCAATACTTGTTAAGGGGTGCATTTTCAGAATATGGAAATTTCGTGTTTAGGGTGCTTTTCGAGACCTCATGGTCGCGCATGGTATCCACTCGTCAACGGAAGTGGCTCCCCCCCCCCCGGCCTAACACATAATTTGCTAATATCCATGTGATTGCTTCCTAATATTAATTGGAATTGGTTTTTGTTAGTTATTTTCATGAAATCCGGCAGTACATCATTTAACTTGTTAAATAATTTATTTCGAGGTTCTTCGAGGGCCTTACAGTGTACAGTGAAATGGTATTCATCCTCTACAAATTACAAGCAAAAAACACGTAGTGTTGGGGCAAAAAGGACATCCTTTATAAAAATATTTTGATTTTGTTTTATCACCCCGCATATTTCACCCTAAACATGTATATTTTCCAATTGAAATAGATACCCTTTTTCAATATTTTTGTGTTTTTGAACGTGCCCCATCTTGAAAAATACATCCTTTTAAGTTTTTTTTGGGAGGGTCGCGCATGGTATCCACTCGTCAATGTAATAGCCCCCCCCCCCCGAAGCAAACAGGGCATATTCTATCGTTTACAGCAATCCTATTATACATACCTTGTTCTATCAAAAGTTTACTATTGCTTATTCTTAACTATGCAAAATTAGTGATGTGTATCTTCAATATCTAATAGTAGGTCATTTTCAATTTTATATTCTTGTTTCAGTGTTTTATAGGTTCTTAGTTTATTGCATTGGTCATGGGAATGTCGGGTGTTATCGTTGAGACTGTTTTTCCATGATATTATATAACGATCATTGAGTTTGTTCACAATTGATTTCAGAAGTGCCTTTTTTGAGAAGGTTCCCTGGTTTTCCCACACATTTAGGAAACCGATTTGTTTTAATTTTGGAACCCGTTATCAAAATGAAGCGACACATCATATGCTCTTTTTACAAGACTTATCTTTTATTGAAATTACGTGATGCCAGTATCCAATGCTGTTTTAAAGCTGATATATATATATATATATATATATAACGGATATCGCCCAAACTCGACCACAATAGCACTATTAGTTGCTGATCTATGAATGACAAGAACCGTTTTCAAGTATTGGTTATGTATCTTCTCAGGAAGAAATGATTTATACAGTTTTTCTATTTCTTTATCTTCACTAAGAGCGATGGTAAACTCCAAATTTCAGTACAATATAATAGGATTGCTTTTACACATGAGTCAAATAAGTTAAAATGTAGAAGTGCTGCAACTCTATTGTCTGGTATGGTGTTTCTGAACAAAAAGGGGCTTTCTTTGCTTTCCACATAAACTGTTTGATAGCTGCCTTGAAGGAACCCGAGGGTTTGAATATGAGTCCTAAATATTTGTATTCATCTGTCATTTTGACAGGGGCATTTGACGGGGGCAACCCATGCTGAGGACGTATCCCTGCCCCCCCCCCCTGGACGAGCTTGAATACCTTTTCTTGCCCCCAACCCCCTGGCGAGATTGAAGACCTTTTTTCTGTGCTTTTTTTTGCTTGTCAAATTTCTTCGGCGGGTGGTTTGCCCCCCCCCCCCTGTGGGAAATCCAAAAGATATATCATACCTATTATTTATGACTCCAAGAATATACATATTTTCATATTATTAATTGCTACAATGAATCACCCTAGGTTATTGTTTGCCAAGGTTTAAGTTACATGAGCGTCTCCGGTCAGCTACGTCCATGGCCAGCAGCCTGATAACGGCCTCAGCAGCTATGGTAAAAAAGGAATATATTAATTATCTACTATGTATTTCACAGTAATATAATTTATTACTTCAAAAAGAGATAAATCAATTATCGAAAATAAACTGCAGACTAGCTATACATTTATATGCAATATGTTTATACATGTTCTTTCCATCGTTTTATAAATATGACATACCATTCAATAAATACAAAGTGATTAAATACAATCATTGACAATTGCAAAAGCCGCATGAAATATCAAGCGGTTTATTTCGAGAGATATATACATACATAATTAGCAATCCAAGATTTTAAATTTTTAGATTGGATGCGAAAAGAAAACACCTCAAAAAGGTAAAGTACTGTATTTTGTAACATTATCTAGCCAACTATAAAACATTTCCAAAAAAGACAAGAATATTTTCAATACAACAAGATATTTCTTGTAATTGAAAGCAAAGTGAACTATCAGATCAATTTATTTAACATACCTGGTAAATAATTAACTGGAAACTCACATCCAAATATGAAAGGGTGTAGCTTTCCAGCTTTCAAATCTACGAGTCATGAAGACTTCGTTTAATGTTGTGCGCAGGATAATGAAGTTGCTACCAAGCTACAAAGACTTGCCTGATATTGCTCCGCATTTAAATTCATGACGTCATATATTGTACTACATTGAAAATATATTATACTTGTGAATATACACTTAATTGACGTAATTATACATATGCATAAGTGCATATTCTTTTATATGTTTTCGGCAACAATATAGCAATATAAGATTACGATAGAAAAAGGGTGGACTATTTTTCCTCGGTGGAATGATACCAGCACCACGTGACCAAAAAGTAATGTGGTTTCGCGGTCTGTGACGTAATTTCACCACGCCCGAAATGGTCATCGTGATAAAAAGTAACAAATCAAACTGTAAAATTTAAGAAATTAGTTAAATCACTACAGATTCAAATCAAAATTATGTGGGGAGGACATTAAAGGGAAAGTCCACCCCAACAAAGTTGATTTAATGAGAGAAATCCGATAAGCATATCACTGAAAATTTTCATCAAAATCGGATGTAAAATAAGAAGTTTATGACATTTTTAAGTTTGGCTTAATTTCACAAAACAGTTGTATGCACATCATGTTTGTATGCAAATGAGGGGACTGATGACTCCACCTTCTCATTATCTATTTTGTATTTTATTGTGTTAAATATGAAATATTCTAATTTTTCCATCATGGTAATGTGAAAGAAGTTTTAGTTTTCCCTTAATATGTGGAATCACCACTGTTTTAATAGTTTGTAGTTTTTTAGTAAAGCTTGTCTTTTTTTGTCAAATTTGTAAAAATTGAAATATTATAGGCCCTAAAATTCACACAATTAAAAAAAAATGAAGGGACATCATCAACTGTCTCATGTCACCGAGTTCTAAATATAACCATTTTGTGAAAAATAAACAAAACCTTAAAATGTCATAACTTTCTTATTTTACATCCGAGTTTGATGAAATTTTCAACATGCTTCTCATTTTCTTTATTGATTGAAGTCAATATTTTTATGGGGTGGACTTGACCTTAATGAAACGGAATTGAAACGGTAAATTGCCAATTCGTCCACTGCCAACTCGTCCACTCACCTCATGGTCTACCTTCATTTAGTCTAATGCCATTCCGTCCATCAACATTTCGTCTAACAACCATTTGGTCCAATCTTCACTTCGTCTTATCACCATTTCGTCTATTAGCCAGATGGTCTAATACCCATTTTCTTTCCGTTTAATTTTGCACAATTAACACTTTAGTTTGATTAGACCAATTGGTTTAAATAGCTAGCTGACCAACTGGTTATTAGACGGAAGGCTTTAGACTAAATAAAAGTAGACCACGTGGTGAATGGATGAACTGATGGTAGACCAAATGATAATAGACGAGTTGGCAATTGAACGAATTGGCATTAGGCGAACTGGAAATAAACCGTTGAAACTCCCTAGCAGAAAACAGGGTGTTTGCAGACGAAGGTGAAGTTTTCATCGCAGCGAACATCATTCCATTTATAATCCTCGGGTTCAGTCCATGCTATTTGAAAAGAGAGCGAGCAATCTTCAACCCCATCATGATTACTTGGTTCGTTCATTTTCCATGAGGTGTAATTAACTCGGGTGCCATCTGACCAAACAAAGTCACTGTCTGGTCCTGGCTGGTACAGACCGATCCAAAAACTATCACACTCAGTCTGTAAGATACATGTAATAAGAGACAACATCAGGTATTGGCTGGTGCCATATATGACATTAAAATTGATGAAATCGGAGTAATCAAAATAAAACATTAGATGGGCTCATGATATTGTGTCTCCACTGTCCCTTTTCTAAGTTTTTATTACATGAAATCATAATTACACTGTACACTGTATTACTTTTTTTTCAGATTTGTACACCAAAAAAGATGATTTATGCCTACGATATTCACTAAAACTCGTTTCAAGGGAGACAAACCATACACATATTTATATGAACTACACTGCAAAAACTCCGATGTTGATTTAACACCAGCCCGGAATCTATATCTGTCCACATCAGAGAAGTGTTCAACAACACCAGTTTGATTTTGGTCTCACACCACATATGTGTTTATACAACACCAATTAGTATTAAAACAGCATCGGTTTGATTCCAAACTGGTGTTATTTCAATGCTTCTCTGGTGTGGAGAGATATAGATTCCGGGCTGGTTTTAAATCAACACCCGAGTTTTTGCAGTGTAGTTCATATAAATATGTGTATGGTTAGTCTCCCTTGAAACGAGTTTTAGTGAATATCGTGGGCATAAATCATCTTTTTTGCTGTACAAATCTGAAAAAAAAGTAATACAAAAGGCATTCATGGTCATAGAACTGTTTCACGAAAATAATGCAAGAATTCAAAATGTTTTTCATGGTCTGATTTTGATGTTTTATTTTATACCTGATTTTACTTCATCTGTTCAAATCATATTGTTGTCAGCCGAGAGTACCCCTTAACTTAACACTCACATTATTATAACAAAATTCAGCAGCGAATCCATTCTCTTCCCGACTATGAATAGAGACCAAGTCTATCGGACACGATTGCTTATTAGTTAAACTCCGACAGAAGAACAAAGCCTCGAGAAAATTGAGTTCATTGCCAAAATATTGGTAGCAACTTCCTTGGTGAAGTTTCCACGACTTATACGAACATGGACCTAAAATGAAACAAACAACAATTTATTTTATGTATCTTATAACGGCGCCCCCACGTCCACACACTAAAATTATGGGAAGCCAAAAAAAGTTAAATCAGTTAACTTGAGATGCTGCAGCTGAGTGGTCTATGGACCTCCCTATGCACAAGCGTACCTCTGTTTTTTTTCGCTTGACAGATTTTTGGGCGGACGAATTTGCTCCCCCCTGTGGAAAATCGTAGGTACGCTACTGTACCCAAGCACATAAAAGCCCGTGGTTCGATCCACGGCCATGTCACACATGTATGGCCGCGAGAAATGCAAGTAATAGACCAGTTTGTAGTTACTTCATGGACAATTTGGTCAAATGACATTTCATATCTTTCATTATGATAGGCAGATTTCAAAGCAGGATATTACGTAAGCTTGCCTTACATAGCAGGATGAAGAAATTGAATAGACCAGGTGACTAGAATAGCACACCAATAAACACTTTATGAAGGTATTTGTTGCATTCCTTCTTCGAATGCATATCATAGCATGTTGCACAATGTACTTGGCAAACTGTGAAATACAAGTCGTTCGTGGACGCATTGTTGTTTTTTGTGGATGTAAATGAAAACCACAGTTCAAAAGAATATATGAATAATCAAGACATCAAAGTTGGTGCTTATCTCATTAGATTTTAAACCACCATGTCACTTTAGTACAAATGACCTTCCTCTGATCATGCGTAGAATCTTTTGATCATGCGCAGAAAGGAACTACGAACTGGCTTATTAACAGTGCTCTTTCATCCCACATTCAGAACTTTAAAAATGGAAATACTATTTGCATTCTTTGTCACTCTGAACGGCTATGCACCTGTCTACAAAAAGACGTGAAAATTATATTTACATTGTATGTTTCTCATGTTTACTGTGCTCTCCTTATTCTTTGACCATGTTGATGATGGAGGTGTCTCTTATTTATTATTCCAAGACAACTAGGAATGATATGGATTTGAAATGAGCTGTTGAATGTTTATGTTAGAGGTTGTGTCATGATTGGCTACCGATAACTAATCCAAAACTTTAGACCAATCACCAGAATTTAAATCAACCCCAAGGTCAGAAACAAAATGACCAATAAATTGTTCACACTTTGCCCCTTCCAATCCAAAACATGGATCGACGCCCCTGTATGTAGATATACAGCGCGTATCAATAAAAAGTTTACACTTAGAAAAAGTCCGAGGAATTGAAAAATATACAACGTGTGAATAATTTTCTCACACATATTATTAGGTTAGGGTCTCATCTATCAAATGAAAGTAAAAATTTTGACAAAGTATTACACTTGAGTGAGCACTGTTCATTTTTGTAAAGCTCGCAGAAATAGGTTTGCGCAGAAATGCTAATTTTCACGCTGTGTCAAGGAAATAAGACAAAAACAAACGGACTGTGAGGTACATTTCTCATACATTTATTTAGCATCTTTAGCAAAATTAAAATTTTGTAATAACTTTGCCGCCAAAATTAACATTTTAACTGTACGAATGTATAACCTTTAGCCATTTTGATCTGAGGACATAACTCAATGTAAAAAAAATTATTTGAGACATCTCCAGCATTCTTTCACCAAGTTTTTATTTCAGTTTTTATTTAGTCCTTTTTTTTAATTTAATACTTGTTTTTACACACTTCCAAACTTGACAATGATTAAGAAAACGAATATCAAGCCTAAAACGTTTCGTGTGAATCATAGCTCCATGTAAAGAACATATCATTAAGATGGCCTTGGTGTGTGGGGAAGGGAGGGGCACAATGATCATAGGCGGCGGAAGCGGGGGGGACGGGGGGACGTGTCTCCCCCCTCCTCAAATTTGAGGAGGGGGGACGGTCCCCCCTAAATTTGTAGTTGAGAACCTTTTTTTTTTTTTGCTTGTCAAATTTTTTTTTGGGTTGTCCCCTCCTTAAATTTTTGGTTTCCGCCGCCAATGGGCACAATAGTGCTCTATGAAGTGCTTTGGGCACGGAAACGAGTTAAAAGGGTAAAAGATATCTCCCAATCAATCTTCCTACCTGAATTCCATGTATTCTTCGAGATTTGCATTTACTTTTAGTCATATAACTATTTCCAAGTTCTGCGCAAATCACTTTTCAAAAGCAAGTAGTGCTCACTCTAGCGGAAAGATTTTTCGACAGTTATATCGTCATTTGTTTAGAGATATGTATCAAAGTTTAAACGTGGAAAGGGTTCAGGATATTACTAATATATAATTTTACAGGATTATGTCTAAGTGTAAACTTTTTTAAACGCACTGTAGACTATGCATTTGATTTTCTTGTACTAGACCTTTTGGACATCGTGACAACAAAATAAATGAATAAATCAGTGAGAGGGAAAGAGAGAGCGGGAAATTCAATTTTCTTACCATTCTCTAGCGGCATAGTTGTAGGAGATGAGGTGGTTTTGTTTGAATCGATCGCTGTGATGTTTTGTTTAGAAGTTGATTCTAAAAAAAAAACATAACGCATGTTGTCATGGTAACTACAAAGAGACGCGACTCATTAGCTACTGTGTGCATAATTTTGTCATCACCGCCACCACCATCATCATTACCATCACCACCGCAATTTTCGTTAGAAGCAGCATCATCACCGTCATCATCACCGTTATCACCACCACCATATTCACTATTATCATCACCACAAGTATTATCATTATTATCTTGATCATTATCAACTTGATCATTATCATAATTAGTTCCACCATCATCACCACCATAACCATCATTTCCATCAATATCATCATCACCATCATTACCACCACCATCATCATCATCACCACCGTTATCACCATCATCACCATATTCACCATTATCATCACCACAGGCATTATCATTATCATCTTGATCATTATCAACTTGATCATTATCATCACCATCGTCATCACCATCATCATCATCATCACCACCATCATTATCATCATCACCACCATCATCATCATTATTATCATCATCATCATCATCATTATTATCATCACCATCATTATTATCATCTTCGTCGTCATCACTAACACAATCATTACTATTACTGATATAACCATAATATTTTTTATCAATATTATTAGTTTTATTGTTGAATCCTCATTTCCTTTGAGCGAACATAACACATTGAAAGTTCCTGTACAATTGTAGATTCCTCGTCGTTCAGAGAGGCATCTGTTTGTATTTTCATTCAATAACGATTCTTTTTTAATTTTGAGTAAATTTGTTACGAAAAAAAAATCTTGTAACTTTGATAACACAAATTCTACCAAATTCCTCTCTCTTATGAGATTTCTATTCAAATTCAAATTGGTTTTAGATTTTTGGCATATAAACATTCGGGGGCTCACGTTGGTCGCAGAGTTTCCCTTCATATCCGTCATAGCAGTGACATTTGAAGGCAGTCATAGTCTCTTCACACCAGCCGCCTTGACAAATATTATTATGACAATCTGAATATTTAAAAGAGAAAGAAATTAGACATTTTATTGCAAGTTCCCATCATGTAGACAATTTTTGTAGTTCATGATATTACATTCGGTGATTCGGATGATATCTGACCAAACATATATTGGTACCCTTATAAAGATACTATTATGATAACCATTGTTGCTGTGTGCATGAAGCTATGATATTCTACTACCTCCAGAGCCGACAGTCGGATCTAACTTGAACGGAGGAAGGTCGAAGTATCTCTGTCCAGACTAGTCTCTGCTATGCAAACCCTTTACTAGAGTTAAGGGTCTAAATGTGCAGCCTACTCATGCCTTGTGTACTGAAGGAATTGAAACGGCAAGTTTTGTATGTGCTAGTCCGGGGTGCTAGTCTTTGCGTGGAAACACACTTGCTGATCAAAGTTCCCATCAGGGTCTGTGCCTGCAGACTAGTCCAGACGGGCATAATATCATAAGATGATTAGGATCTCACATCTGATGAAGGCTTTGGAAAACGATGCTCAACACTACAGCCAATCAAAATCAAGGATTTAATGTACGTCACCTTCACATTGCAAAGTTAACGCAAAAGTCATTTTCATGCAATGAAACGCTGAATTTAAAAGCCAGCGTATTCTGAACTCGGGTTTAAGTTTAGGAAAAAAAGTATTTTGTTATGAAAAAAAAGCGTCGCCAAAATAACGCATAAAGAACAATGATGATGCAACAAAAAACGAGATAAGTATTTTGTTATAACAGAAAAAGTATTTTGTTATAAAAAAAAAGCGTCGCCAAAATAACGTATTAAGAACAATGATGATGCAACAAAAAACGAGATAAGTATTTTGTTATAAAAAAAAAAGCGTCGCCAAGCATCAAGTACAATGCTGATGCAATAACAAACGCGCTAACGCGTCTATAAAAAAAATGAGAGTGCATCTTAATGCATCTATAAAAAAAATAATCATCAATAACTTTCAAATGATGATAGGCCGACCAATCTATCCTTGATAACTCCAAGTGCCGTAGAAAAAATGGACAAATTAAATGTAGATGCATTATCTTTAACAATAATGATGATAAGAAATAACTTTTTTTATAGCAAACTATCTTGGCGAGGTAATGCATTTGGCTCCAACGAAGTTAATAAAAATGGACACAAAAAATCGACATAAAGGTTTCACGAACTCAAAATAATTACAAGATATCAAGCGATGTAAAGTATATAAAACAAAAACACAAAGGACACGAACTTTTGAGCACCCTGTATGTAGATCATGACTGTATAAAAATGACAGTTACTGACAGTGCTCAATTACATGTTTATTTTTCCACTTGTTCACTGCTACCACCCTGCCTGTGGGGAATCTACAGGTAGGACTATGGTATGCCAATGTTGTACAGAGCACACAATTTAAAAAATCATTAAAATATCACTTTTGTGACCAAAATTACTGATTTCCATACAGTTGCAATTTATTTTTCATTAATAACTTGGGAATAATTTTTGTATTCACCAGAGCAACTTTTGGGCATTTTTTGTACGCCCTCTAGTGGTGGAAAGTAATATGGCAAGAAAATTGTCATTTTGTTATCTCTATTTTTAATTAAGAAAAAAATAATTTAAAGAATCAAATTTAAGTAATAGTCAAGTTGTATGAATAATAGGTGTAATGGAAACTGTCAGTGTAAAAAAATCAAGCATTTGCCCCAAAGAAAAAGAGAAATTAAGCCAAACATTGCCACCCTTATTTTGCCACACATGGAGATATAAGTGAGAACAAGGTTATATCATAACCTTGTTCATTGAATGAGTGATTTTTCCCTGGTTATTTTTAAACGTCATTGGTCCCCCCCCCCCATTCCCGAAGTACTGTCAAAATGAAAGGGACGATATACTTACCGGGGAGACTACAAACTCTGTGTCCAGGTGTTTTCCCCGTTGCTCTAGACCTATCCCTTCTCTGGCAAGCAACCCCTTTATTAAACATTGTGTAGGGGATGAGCTTTGGAATCGTTTGCACCATGCTTCCATTGGGATGGAGTTTGTTCTTACATTCGTGGAAAGTTGATAAGGTGTAATCCAGACTGAAGCCATCCGAACAGCATGTAACCGGCTTTTCGGTTTTAGTCGACGAAACGATTGAGGCTTTGAATGCAATTGAAACCCGAAACTATTTTACTCAATCTTTGCAGAAGAATGGACATTCTTCGGGGTTAACCTAACATGTAATCAAAATTAGTGTCGAGACTTTAACGTAAAACGCATTAAGTTTAAGCTTGTCTAAGGGTCTTTTCACACGTGAATCTTGAATCATCATTGTATTAATGATTGCAATTCGTCTTTAGAATCAGCGGGCCTTTCACACGCTCACTCGAAAACTGTGATTTGAAGTCGATAACTGCATCGATACAAATGAGTGCATGAAAGTAAGCCAGTTCGTAGTTCCTTTCTGCGCATGATCAAAAGATTCTACGCATGATCAGAGGAAGGTCATTTGTACTAAAGTGACATGGTGGTTTAAAATCTAATCAGATAAGCACCAAGTTTGATGTCTTGATTATTCATATATTCTTTTGAATAGTGGTTTTCATTTACATCCACAAAAAGCAACAATGCGTCCACGAACGACTGGTATTTCACAGTTTGCCAAGTACATTGTGCAACATGCTATGATATCCTTTCAAAATAGGAATGCACCAAATACCTTCATAAAGTGTTCATTGGTGTGCTATTCTAGTCACCTGGTCTATTAAATTTATTCATCCTGCTATGTAAGGCAAGCTTACGTAATATCTTGCTTTGAAATGAAAGAAATGAAAGGTCATTTGACCAAAATTGTCCATGAAGTAACTACGAACTGGTCTATTGTCATGATTGTATTATCTACGGAAGTGCTTGAAAGGACACGAATATAATCTCCGCCCCGGCCCAAAAAATGCTTTGGAGGTCAAGCCTTTCACACGTAAAATTCGTACCGTAATTTGAGTGAAACTTAACTGGAATTCACCTCCGGAGTAGAATTTGAATTCGTGATTGTGATAGCGATCGTGATTTTTGTTTTGTTTCACACATGCTATAAATTATTCATTAGCCTTACTGGAATCATCATTCAAATTACGATTTTTTTTTTTTACCGTGTGAGAGGGCGGGTTTTGACTTCATCACCAATTTAGACACAGGGGCAGAAAATATTCATTTGCATTTTCCTGTGTCTTTTGGAAGGAGTGTGTAGTTCTCAAGACCAATGTTAAAGCATTTTCTTTTTTAGAAAACAAGCCCTAAATACGAATAGCAGCGCGAGGTGCTTGAGTGATTTGTTGATGTTGTCGTTGATTAAAATTTGAAGACGAAACAATCTTAGCCCTTTGTGTAATCATGAACCGAAGATCATGAAGATGGTTATCTAACCTCAAAATAAGTCATAACCTTACTCGATTAAAATGGCAGTGTTTTGCTTATCCGATGTTTCTCTATTTGTTCAAATCAATGAGTTGGGCTCGTATTCATTTTTATTCATTTTATCTATCCCCATGATCTCTTTCTCTGTTTTTTTTTCTTTGTTTACGATGTTTCTCTATTTGTTCAAATCAATGAGTTGGGCTCGTATTCATTTTTATTCATTTATCTATCCCCATGATCTCTTTCTCTGTTTTTTTTTCTTTGTTTATCCGGTGTTTCTCTATTTGTTCAAATCAATGAGTTGGGCTCGTATTCATTTTTATTCATTTACCTATCCCCATGATCTCTTTCTCTGTTTTTTTTTTCTTTCTCTAAAAGATATGGCTTTCTCGCCCTTTCTATATGTTCCCGAGTATGGAACCTTGAAAATATTCTCTGTTCGCTATTCTAGATAGTCATCGCATAGAATAATGATATACTGATATAATATTGACTGAACTCGAGGGGAAAAAGTATTGCCTACAAAAGAATTATAAAAATTATTGCCCCGAGTCTTTTTAGACGAGGGCAACAAGGTTCTTTTAAGGGCAATATATAAGAAGTTCTCCGAAAGAAGAGCCAGTTTGTATTTTTTTTATCATCTTTTTCAGACATATAGAGCAAAAATCATGAAAATTTAGATATTTATTTCACTTAACCATTATGACATACTTGCAATTATAAGATCGCGCATTGGGGACGCTTATCCAGCGCCCGGACCAGCGTTGACTTTATTTACCGTGTTTACATGTGATCGGCTTTTGGATCGGCTTTTTCATAGCGTGTAAACGCGATTAACTTGCATCGGCTCTCGGTTCAGAATTGGCAATTTTGCACCACCAAAGTTTAGGTTTATATAACTCTATGGTGTGCGTATCATTTCAGGTTTTTGACACGTGATTCTGCACCGCGAGCTTTGTAAACGCTGTGCAAGGAGAACCAAAAGCCGATCACATGTAAACACTGTGGGTGACCTTTATTACGTTTCTCTTTACCTTATCCTTTACCATTCCATACGAAATCAAACATTAACGATCAAACACCCATATTGGTCCTGTTAAAATTGAAGACACGTGATTTATTTTAGAAAGTGCAAATGTTTTCAGAAGTTGTATTTTGCCCATCAGGGTGAGATTTATTTGCTTCCACCATATTATTTTTTTTACTTTAAAACTCTTTGGCCCGTATTCTGATACATGTAGCAGGTTTAAATTAAACTTCAGGTTCAAACTAGTGGATAGCAAATTGTTACATAAATCACTAACAGTATAGAGATATGATTCTTCAGCTCATTCATGTCATTTGGCTCTCAAATCATTCATAATTCATAAGTATGAATAGATGATTGTCTTCACCATCGATGAATCAGGAAAGAGCACAGTGAACATTAAAAACATACAACTTAATAAAACTTTTGATACTTTTGGCTTTCCATACTTAAACCTAGACAACTTTAAACCTGCTATCAGAATACAGCCCTTTGTAATTAATATTTTCCTAAATTTCCACATCTAATGAAAATATTTTTGACAGTTTCAACTAATTTACCAAATGAAACTTCAGTGTATTTTGGGGAAAGAGGACCCAACGCTAATGTAATTGTTTTATCTTTATTCAATTTTAAGCCTGAAATATTAGCAAAATCTCCAAATATTGTTTTTCCGATTCTATATAGATTTGGAGTCTCCCACAAGAGGTGTCATCATCCGCGTAGAGCGCTTGTTTGACTTCTACTTTATCAAAACTGATTCCGTGGATGGATTTATCTTTACGAATGGTACTAGCAAGGACCTCGATACAAAGTATAAATAAATAAGGATAGAGTGGATCCCCTGTCTCACACCTCTTTCAACACTAAAATATCCTGTCGATATACCCCCATTGAAGACGCAGCTCAAGGCATTTTTATAAAATGTTTTAATCGAGCTGCGACATGAGGATCAGAAGCCATAGGAACGTAAAACGTTTTGCAAAAAAAAAATGTGCGAGACAGAATCAAACGCTTTTTCAAAATCTATTGCCATTAAGCAACCAGGTCCATTGCTTTGCCCTGTATAGTAAATCATATCGTCTATCAATCTAATTGCATCTCCAATGTTTCTATCCTTTATATAACCAACTAGGACGATAAATTTTCATGTAATACCTTTTTAATTCTATTTGATAGTACTTTAGTTAAGATTTTGTGATCGACATTTAATAATGAAATTGGCCTATATTTTTCATTAACACTGGATCTTTCCCTTCTTTGGCAAACAATAATAACAGTTTCATTCTGAGATGAAAGTTTTCCTTTAGACTTAGCCTCATTCAAAGCATCAACCATATTATCTCCTACTAATTGCCAAAATATTAAATAGAATTCAACATTGAGACCATTTTTCCAGATGCTTTATTGAGTTGCATTTGTTTCAATACTTCTAGACACTCACGTTGAGTAATTGTCCCTTCACAAATTTCCTTTGAAGCTGGCTCTAATTTGGGTCTTTTAAAAAAGTATCATCAAAGCCATCAGAAATCATTTATATTGATTTAGAATATAATCCACTATAGAATCTTTGTATATCTTTAGTTATTTCTTTTGATCAAAACTGACTTTTCCTTCTATCTGTAATTTGCTTATCACTGTTTTCCGTTTGCTTGATTGCATCAGCTGTGTAAAATATCTGGGATCCCTCTTCCCACATCATAAAATGATACCCTGGATCTCACTTTAACACCCTCATTAACATAATCATAAATTCCATTTAACTGGTTCCTTTTGATCTCTAGCAATTCTAACTCACCGTCATCGACCTTTTCTAATAACTCCTTTTCCAAAGATAATTTTTTTTATCCAAAATATCAATTTTTGTTTCCATAGCTTTGCCTAATATTTAGAATACTTCTGAGTAATTTTGCTAATTTCCATTTTCAAAACTTCACAGTTTTATCTTCAACTTCTCTTTCTAACTCTTCTTTTAATCCTAAAATCTATTCTGCCATTCTTTTTTATATTCTTCATCATTGCATAGGCTGCTAATAAATTTCCAGTAAGAACCTTTGAATTTTACATGGCATAATTATAACAATGCATTTGGATTGCCGAATGGTCTGGTGCCACAAAAGGTATTATTGACATTTACACACAACTTCGTCTATATTTTCAGACACAAACAAATAATCCAACCTGCTTTGCATAAACGCTTTTTTGCCTGTAAGTATTGTATTTTATTAACATTTCTTTCCCTCCATATATCTATCAATTCATGTTGGTCTAAGAATGGATCAAACAGGACATTACAGTGGGTGTTTATATTTTGCTAACTACTTCCCATATTATATGGGAAGTAGTAAACAAAATAAGTTTATATTCCTAATAATATTAAATTCACCTCCTATTATAACTGGATGGTTGTTTTCGTTTATCTCATATAACTTTTCGTTCAAGTGTTTCCCTCAAACCGGAAAATATATTTCGCGATGATTGAATTTAATAAACCCTTGCATAATGCAATTTAAAACAATAAATCTACCACCTTCATCCTTGACTGTTTTTGTAACATTGACATCTAATTTTGAATCTAATAATATCATAACCCCATTTACTATGACTTGTGCCGTGATTAAACTCTACGTTTCGATTCCAAAAATGTTTCCATTTTTTTCCTTAATATCTCCTGTACTAAATGTCTCTTGTAACGAAATAATATCCGCATTCAATTTTTTTCATTTTTTCACCTTTTTGCTTCTTCCCTTATTCTTTTTACATTTAATGAAATGAAATTACAATTTATTGGTACGTCACAATGCATACAGAATTATAAGGGAGTAATAAATCTCATCTTTCTCGCCTTTCTCAATGACATATTAATGCTAGCGACAGGGCTAACGAGAACAATTCAATTTTGTTGCTGATTTTTTTTTACTCAAACAGGTATCTACCCACACACCCAGTCATATACATAATGCACTCCACCACTAACCAAGCCCTCCCTTAAATCCTCCACCCCCAAACACACATACATCCCGTGTTGTTTGGCACGCTCTTCTGCATACACAGCAAAAACTGTGGTGTTAACTGGTTTACATAGAGGACCACTCCAGTTATTTTACAACGGTGTTAAATTGATGGTGTTAGTTTTACAGCTATAGGTGTTATTACAACACCTTTTGTTGTTACATTTACACTCTTTGGTGTTATGTTTAATCTCTAGGGTGTAATTTTAACACCTCAGGGTGTGGTCCTCTATTAAACACCAATTGGTGTCAGTTTTAACACCGCAGTTTTACAGTGTACATACACTTGGTACTGCGAGAGCTTGAGCCCCTACTTATCATTCAATCTATGTAATTTCAAAATGACCCCTGCTAAAAAATGACCTTTTGCATTTTTTATTTTTTCCTCATATCACATGTAAAAATAAATATAACATAAACATCATTAACATTATTGTTTCAAGTTTACGCATAAAACTTCTAACACGGTAAGAAAAGGAATATATATGAATTTCAAATGTTAAATTAGAATCAATCTTCTCTAATTTCTTTAACAACCTATAATTAACTTATAACCTTTTGGGGCGATAGATTGCTTACAATGGATATCGTTTTGATTATCGGTATCGTTCATGCAGCCCAGTAAAATTCTTTCATAGCTCTCAAACAATCCTATTGCAGTGATTTTCTCATCCATTCTATAAAACGTCATAATGGCAAAGTGCAGAGCCTAGACCCTACTTTATTCTTAAAAGAAATATCACCATTATCATGACATTTGCTCTAGATACCTTATTTGGAAAATAAAAAATATATATATTGACAGGCTCTTCTTTCGGAGATTGAATATAATGCCCTTAAAAGACCCATATTGCCCTCTTCTAAAGACTCGGGCCAATATAATTATATTGCTGGCAATATATTTGATGTTCCCCTCAAGACCAGTCAATATTATAAATATCCCCAGTTTTGCTCTTCTAGTTATTTACGTTTGCTGTTCATTTTTTATCATTAGAAAATGCTGACTTAATTGGCATCAACACTAATTTGAAGACAAATTTGATAGTACCTGATAATACTAATGGTGATTATCTTATTCCTCTCACTCTTCCTCCCCCCCCCTCCCCTTCTTCTCCTCCTTTTTCTTCTTCTTTTCTCTTTCTTCTACACTGCAAAAACTCCGGTGTTTATTTACATGTCAGGAATCTATATATGTCCACACCAGAGAAGTGTTAAACAACACCAGTTTCGTTTTGGTCTAACACCAGAAAGGTGTTCATACCACACCAATTAGTATTAAAACAGCATCGGTTTGATTCCAAACTGGTGTTGTTTCAACACTTCTCTGGTGGGGACATATATAGATTTCAGGCTGGTGTTAAATCAACACCAGAGTTTTTACAGTGTACTTCTTCAACACTTTCTTCATGTTCTTCTTTCCATTCCAATTATTAAAACAATAACGAGCAATGTTATAACAGCCTCTGGCATAAAATATCCTTACCGAATGATGCTGTGCTCCAGAATACAAACAGGCCTCGCATGAACATGATGAGTCCTATGATATACAAATATGAACAAATATCAGAGTAGCAAAAAAATAATTCCTGAAGGTTTGTCAAGGTTGCAAGAAAGTTCGTTTGTTGCAAACGGTCGAACCTGTTCAGAATTTATTTGCGAATCTCCCGGCGAATCTAAATTTTTCCGTCAACAGTTGCTCGTGTAATCATGTTTGCAAAAGTGTCTGATGACCTTCGCAATGGTCTTTTTGATATGACGGTGTCGCCGAATCAGAAGTTATTTTTGATTCGCCAAGGCTTGCGATCACGTGGTCACATGACTCCCTTAAGAAATCACTTATCAACTGAGAAAAAAATATGCGGCGTACGTTTGCATTTGCGAACACAATTTTTAACATTTCCAAAGCAGTTCGCAAATAGCTTTTGATGTCGTAAAGGGATCACGTGCGTAAAACGTTTCCCATAAACTTGTGTGTAAAAATGGCACTGTTAAGAAAGTTAAGTTGAAATTAGAGGGTCGAATGTTTACTACCAGTGGATAGGATGTATATCTGACATTCCATATCTGACCAGAAAAGGGTATCTTAGCCAGCTCGTTTTAAAAACGAATCGGCATTTAGGAAGACAGGATCAAATTCATCACCTAAAACAGCAAAGTAGCTCTAATTCTTCCGCCAGCCAAAAATAGCTCCAAAATCATCAATATTTCTTCCCATTGTGGGCAGATGAAGTTCCGATTAGTTGCCCTCCATAATCAGTGTTGGATTGACAATCATATTCATACACTTTTGCCAATCAGCAATATCAAATAATAACAAGAGTGTCGCTGGGGCGGGCAAATAAAACGCCCGCCTATAACGCGGAAAATGGAGATCTTGGTCAAGCAAGAAAAATGAAGGTGAAGGTGGCGACTTGACCTTTGACCTTATGACCCAAAATCAATAGGCTTCCCGGGATCCATGCTATTATCATACACATCAAATTATATAAGCCTAGGTTAAATTAAACTGAAGTTATCGCGTTTACAAGAAAATCATACCCTTACTCTCTCCGTACAGAAAATCACATCAGTCTCCCAAAACCAAAGTCAAACAGCTGTAAACGGACATTTTTGTATAGGGGGCTACACTTTATAACAAATTACCAATTCATTTTTCGTCTAGTTCAACGATACAGTCATTTAAATCAAATATTCAATTGTATCTCAGTTTTCCATAATGATTTGCCTGTTGTTGCATTTTCTTTTCTTTTTTTTGGGGGGGGGTGGGTAGTGATTTTTCATTCTTTTCATGCATTCGATTAAGTTTTATGTATATTTTGTATATTTGTTTTATATACATGTATTTATGTTTTAAGGACCCCATGGAAGAACAGTGGTATCTTATTGATACCGCTGAAATGGGCCATCCTCCATCTGTATGTTATGTTAAATAGATCATGTATATATTTTATCTTTTTATATGGAAATAAATACAAAAAAAAACAAACAAGAAAAAGTTAGGACAGACAGACGGACATCGGGTGTGATACTATAATACGTCTAGGACGGGCGTATAAAAAGTGGAATGGGTTGGGTCGAATGAATATTTTTTGCCTTTCTATTGTTATTGGACTCGTGGCACCTAAATATCGTTTGTCCAGAGTCCAGGACGAAAATAATGTTTTGATACACCAAGTTTCGACAAAGGCTGCGTTTCATGAAGGGCTGCTATTATTCAAGCACTTTTTGTTGCTTATATAGTTTGCCACTGCATTTGTTTTTCATTACTTTGTCTTATCCTTTAATTATATTCATGTCTAAATTTTCTTATGACACTACTATAATTTGTCACATTACAATGTACTTTCATGTCATACTACGATTATGTTTTATGTATTGTAAATGTATTTTGACTTTACAATAAATGCAGAAACTCCTGCAAAAAAGGGGGAATTTTACAATAGGTTTTCTACGTTCCAGGAAGTGTCTGCGTAGTATTTGCGAAAATAGGCGTTAGTCCGCAAGCACAGACTTATATTTGACACTTTAACCAAACCATATTTGCAGATAAGACCAAAAGCCAAACTCCCTATGGCAGTGTTTATGCTTCCACTTTTCAAGCCAGAATCAGCGTTTCCAAACGTGATTAGTCCAAAACGCAGTTGCGTCCATGCTTTCTTTCATTTAAACGCTGTTTCAAAACGCCGATCGTAAACTCACAAAAGTGTGCGTTTACTATAAACGTCGTTTGACCAGAATCAGGCTTTCTGTGGAAGCATAAACAGAACCACAATCGTAAACGTGTTTAAATGACGTCATTTTGTACATGATTCCGGCGAGATGAAAATCCGCGGGTGAATACAGTCGCATTGCTCCATTGTCGCATGTTACCTCCACTGAATGACCCCCCCCCCGGGGGGCACCGGGGGGCACTCACATTACAGAGAGCCAGCCACATTACATAGTGAAAGTAGTCTCACTGCTTTGGAGTATGCATTATGCACTTTATGCAAATTGCGAAAACCAACGGGTCTGTACCTGCATAAGGGTATAGAGGGGTTCGTGAAAAGGGTATAATGTATTCTCGTCATTTTCCCATTCTTTTGGTCACGCTGCGAAAGAATTTCCTTGACCCCCAATAATTATTATTACCTCTCTGGGTTTTGTATGGTAATGTGTAGTCTATAAAATCATACCCTTCATTGACTCCTTGAAATTTGTATAGGATTAAAGAAAAGGCAAGTTAAAACACAGGTTTGTTAGCTTTGTTGTTGGCATTATTTGGATAATATACCTTCAGTACACGATATCTGTTCATTTCTTTTACTCTTCCCTTCAAACTGATAGAATATACATTTAACAACATGGGTCTGTTCTTGCACACTAATCTTCATCGATGCGCAGCATGCGATACCGTTGATATTTTAATACCTATTCAATATCTCCATACATAAATACAAAAGATCATCACTGTGATCTGGTCGGCGATCTGAGATCTGAGAAGCACTATATAGATATGAAAACAGCTCGCCTTTTACCTGTGTGTGTGTGTAAAATTGAGCTTATTCAGATGTATATCAATCAGATGTGATCATTTACGTTTGGGACTAACCTATGACGTCACCATCCGAAAGACGTGACGAGGACTTAAACCTCTGAATCAATTTGTAATATCATCACTACGTTCGGATTACAGGCAACGCCCAGTATGTATTGCTTTCGTATACTACTTTCGTATTATTACTATTATTACCATTATTTGGCGTCACCTGTGCCTTGGAGGCGAAAAGCGAACTAAATCACTTTGTCCCGCAGGTCCCTCCTCCCGATATAAAAAGTGGTGAGGGGAGTGCATGCGGACCACTACACCAACAGTTCGTATACAAATTGTGCAGTGGGTTCATGTAGGGATGGTCGAGGCCGAAAACATTTATAACTAAATGAATAGAGGAAAATTCACAGAGCTATATGCTGAAAATTTCATCGAAATCGGATAACAAATATATAACGAAGTTATTGAATTTTAAAATTAATTCAATATTTTGTGAAAACAGTTATGCGCATCGTCATGAATATTCATTAGGTGGGCTGATGATGTCACATCCCCACTTCCCTTTTTCTTCTGTTATTTCATGTACATGTAATCATAATTGTTTCATTTTTTCTTACATGTATAACTGATTTGTCTCCATTATGATAAAATGCACTTAATCAGTTGTCAATCCCATTGTTTTAGTTCTCGGTCGAAAAACTTTCAATAATCCTAATTTCATACAATGAAATACAAAAGAACAAGAGTGGATATGACATCGTCAGCCCACATAATGAATATTCAAAAAGACATGCCTAGAAGTGTTTCACCGGAATAATGCAAATCTTTGAAATTAAATAACTTCCTTATTTGTTATCCTATTTTGATCAAATTTTCAGCATCTTGCTTTGTGAATTTTACTTTATTTATTGAGATATAAATATCTCCAGCCTGGACCATCCCTTAAACGTTCAAAGGTGGTGGCTCTCCTCTACGCATCCGGGGGGGTCCGACTTCCATTGACGAGTGGATACCATGCGTGACCAAAAAACACGTTAAAACCCAGGGGCAACTTCCATTGACGAGTGGATACCATGCGTGACCAAAATACACGTTAAAACCCAGGCGCCACTTCCATTGACGAGTGGATATCACGCGTGACCATGGGGTTTCAAAAAGCACCCTAAACAAGTATTTTTCATGTTCTGAAAAGCACCCCTTAACAAGTATTGGCGTGTGAAACCCTATCCTTAACAAGTATTGGAAACAAAACGGTACCCTTGACAAGTATTCCCTGAATTGACCCCCCCCCCCTAAACAATTGCTATGTCACTGACCGTGATAACGGACGTCGGCTTTACCTTTACCATATTTACTTTCATTTGGTTACTACCCCACACATCTCGTTCAAATGATACCCTAAACACGTAGTATTGGGGCAGCGCAAAAAGTAGGGCCTACATCCTTATACCCTCGCAAATTGGATCGTAAACACGTAGTTTTTTAGCGAAATATATATATTTTTTCTCTTTATTTTAGTGTTTTTGACACCTTATTACGTTACGTACGTAACGTGCCCTTTCTTGACAAAGAGATCTTTTTGTACGTGTTTTGTGGTCACGCATGGTATCCGTTCGTCAGTAGAAGTGCGCCCCGGGCTTAAAAAAAGATAAATTGTTCATGATAGGGCAAGTTACGTACACCAATAAGGCTGTCAATAAAATAGAAATAATGACAGAGGGTATCTATTTCGCTAGGAAAACTACGTGTTTACGGTCAAATTTGCGAGGGTATCAAAACTAAATTACACTTTTATTTTTGCCCCACCACCACGTGTTTTGGTTCCGAATTGAGCTAGGTGTGTTGAGTGGTACTAAACCCAAATTAAAGTGAAGATAAAGCCGACGTCCATGATCACAGTCGTCGCTGACATAACAATGAAGATATCATTGTACTTGTTAAGGGGGTCAGTTCAGGTGAAATCAAGTGGAAACTTAATCTGTGTATGTTTCTATACGGACTTTCTTACTAAACAGCATGCAATTTTAAAGGTAAAATCAACTACATACATGTACTTTCATGTGTCAGGTGCTGTGGTACTATTCTTGGTACAATGTAGTGTGCCAGGTGCAGTTTGAGGGTGGTGCGTGTGTGTCCCTCTTACATTTTTAGGGAAAGGGGGAAATTCTAGCCTATATGACCCAATGCACGTTACAGTGACGTGTAAACATGTAGATGTACAAACAATATCCACGCTTTCAATCCTCAATACAGGTATAGATTTAACCTTTTTTCAACAAAATAATTGAATTTCTAGTAATTCTTGTGAGAGCCCAGCTATAATCTGGTCGGTTATTCAAGCAGCGTATAATAAAATATATTGATATGTCATAACTCTTATAGCTTTAACTGAGAACCTATTTTAGCATAACGCTTTAACCTGATATTACTGGAATTTATATCCCCTGAAAAGTCACCCTTCCACCATGGCATACCGCTCTGTCAGTGGCTTCTATGCCGGCAGGACGTTGATGATCACCGGTGCCACTGGCTTCATTGGTAAGGTGCTGTTAGAGAAACTCCTTCGGTGCTGTCCAGACATCAAGAAGATATTCCTCCTTGTCAGACCGAAGAGGGACAAGGGAGCGGCCGCCCGTATCAAAGAGATCAGTTCTGGCATAGTAAGTATATTTAAAGGCCAATTGCAAAAAAAAAGGAGTTTCAATCAATAGCAACTTGAGTTGTATACATCAATCGCAACTTGATTTCCAACTAATCAGAAGCTTGCATTAGGGACTTGTGTTTGCGTTCACATGCAAATCTGTCTTCAGAAAGCTCCATTTAGCAAGTCGAAGCCTTGCTTTATTCTAATTTTTCATATTGAAAGCGCAATTCAGGCAATGATTTCCAAGTTGTGTAAATATGAATGTTTTTAAAGCAAACAAAAAGCTTAAATTTAACTGATAACAAGTTGTTCTTACTTGCGATTTGGTCTTTGATATTTCATTTCATGGTAACCGCAGAACTCGTTTAGACTTTAGAACGTTGGATACTGAGCCGAGAGTGGAGGGAGAGGGGCTGGTCATGCCCCGAAATCATAATTAGATGGTAAAATTTTCGGGTTTTTACATGTTTTTTGAAAAAATGCCTCCCCCGGTTCCCCTGCCCTGACATAATTTTCCAAAACATATTTGTGGTAGATGCCTGCTTATTTATATATTTATTGGGATGGCATATATAAGCAAAGGAGAGCGCTGGGATGGCCTACACTTATACCAAGGGGGGGGGGGGAGGGGGGGGGGGCATCAGGAGACGACAAAAGGGCTTTTTTCGCTCAATGTAAAAATAGCTATAGTGTATTATACTCTATAACTCTATATCATTATTATCAATAAATACTCTTGGTACTGTTTTTCTTTCACCCTGTTTATTCCCCCCCCCCTCCTTTTGTTATCTGACTCTTAAAATCAGACGGGTTTTCTTCTGTCCATTCGTATTCAAATGCCTCCTGCTCCTTACTCAATTAACTCATTACCTACCATGCATGATGGTCCCTGTAAAACGACTACCCCCCCCCCCCCCCCTTCATCCGAAGAGAAAAAAATCGTACTTTGAATGATGATTCCAGTGAAACCAAACTAGAATTGCGCACACTAATAACAATCTCGAATTCAAATTCTCAAGAGGTGAATTCCAGTTAGGTTTTACTCAAATTGCGGTACGAACTTTCCGTGTGAAAGGTCCGATTATTTTAAAGATGTATAGCAATCATCATTACAATGATGATTCAAGATTCACGTGGGAAAATGAGCAGTGAATATTCAAGAATTCAGTATTGCTATTTCTTGTTTCTAATCCATAGATATTTGATAAAGTCAGGGAAGCCCAGCCGAACTTCCGGGCAAAACTTGTCCCCATCGAGAGCGACCTCAGTGAACCCGACCTTGCCTTAAAAGAAGAAGACATCAGGAAACTGCAGGAAGAGACAGAGCTTGTATTTCATGTTGCAGCTACTGTCAGATTCGATGAAAAACTATCGTAAGTGCAATTACTCATTGATATCTGATTTCAAGTTGTTGACCAAGGGCCTTTTCACACGTGAATCTTGAATCATCATTGTAATGACGATTGCTATTGTCATCGTGATTGTGATTAGCATTCGTGATTCTAATCATGTTCTAGTTTGGTTTCATACGTGCTAAATATTAATAAGCCATATCACTGGAATCATCATTAAAATTACGATTTTGTTTTACCGTGTGAAAAGGCGGTAATTCCTGTTAACAAAATGCGTGACAAATGAAATAATTTTAAAAACATAAATGCTTGTGCTTGTAACGTTTCGGTGTTGTTTTTTGTGGGGGGGGGGGGGCAAATATTATGCTATGAATAAAGACTTGCAGAGAATGATTCATTATTCTGGTGAGTATAATATTGTAAGAGTCCTTGTTGCACCCACAAATGTAATAACGCCCACAAATGTAATAACACCCACAAATGTAATAACGCCCACAAATGTAATAACAATTTACCCACAAATGTAATAATTTCACCCACAAATGTAATAATGCACTTTACCCACAAATGTAATAATTTTTTATCGCCCACAAATGTAATAATGACTTTACCCACAAATGTAATAAATTTGAAGGGATTTTTGGTAAATCCGTTCTGAACTAAAATCGTATAGTAATGCCTTCATATAGCACAAAAGTGCAAAGTCTCTTTTCCTGACCCGGTCAATTAACAAATTATAATATAAATCCAAAGTCTTTATTCCAGACCCGGTTGTTTCAAAAACTATAATATAAATCCAAAGTCTTTATTCCAGACCCGGTTGTTTCAAAAATAATAATATGAGCCCAAAGTCTTTATTCCAGACCCGGTTGTTTCAAAAATTATAATATAAGTACAGTCTTTATTCCAGACCTGGTTGTTAAAAAAATAATCATAGCCTAAAGTCTTTATTCCAGACCCGATTGTTTCAAAAATGATAATATAAGTCCAAAGTCTTTTCTCCAGACCCGAATGTTTAAAAAATTATGATATAAATCCAAAGTCTTTTTCCAGACCCTGTTGTTTAAAAAATAATAGTATAAATCCAGAGTCTTTATTCCAGACCCGGTTGTTTCAAAAATAATATAAGTCCAAAGTCTTTATTCCAGACCCGATTGTTTAAAAAAATGATAATATAAGTCCAAAGTCTTTTCTCCAGACCCGGTTGTTTAAAAAATTATAATATCAATCGAAAGTCTTTTTCCAGACCCGGTTGTTTAAAAAATTATGATATAAATCCAAAGTCTTTTTTCAGACCCTGTTGTTTATAAAATAATAGTATAAATCCAAAGTCTTTATTCCAGACCCGGTTGTTTCAAAAATAATAATATAAGTCCAAAGTCTTTATTCCAGACCCGATTGTTTAAAAAATGATAATAAGTCCAAAGTCTTTTCTCCAGACCCGGTTGTTTAAAAAATTATAATATAAATCGAAAGTCTTTTTCCAGACCCGGTTGTTTCAAAAATTATAATATAAATCCAAAGTTTTTATTCCAGACCGGGTTGTTTAAAAAATAATAATATAACTCCAAAGTCTTTATTCCAGACCCGATTGTCTCAAATATTATGATATAAGTCCAAACTAAGATACGATAATGATGTTCCGGTGGAATAAAAATGAGAATTGAGCCTAGTCGTCTCTCCAGACCCAGTTAATTAAAACTGGTGGAATCAAAGTCTTTGTTGTTGTTTTAAATTATACTGAACGTATTGTGAATATACACGCTATGAGTATATTGAGAATCAAGCATAGTCTTTTCTCCAGACCCGGTTATTTAAAACTAAAAACTAAAACCCTATAGTAATGCCTTCATATAGCACAAAAGTCCAAAGTCTTTTTTCCAGACCAAGTTATTTCAAAAATTATAATATAAGTCCAAACTAAGATACCATAATGATATTCCAGTGGAAAATAAGAAAATCGAGCTTAGCCTTTTCTCCAAACCCAGTTATTTTAAAATTGTAAATAACAATACAACAACAAAAACCGTATAAAGACCCCATAATCTTATTAATGCTGGATAACATGGAAATATAGCGTAGTCTTTCAGCCAGACACCGGTCATTTATTTTTTTTCAAAATAAGGCTAAGAGTAAAAATATAAATAACTCCAAATCTAATACCAAGCAATCCTTGAACCTAAGAACATGTTTTTAAAAAGAGGTTTAGAATGTTGTCTTTATTCCAGACCAAATCTTTACAAAAATTACGAAAAAAAAATCTTCTAACATAAGACCCTATCATATTCTCTTGGAATAACATGAGTTGTAAAGCATACTCTTTCCTCCAGACCAGGTTATCTAAGAAATGAATTAAAAAAGAAAAACAAATCTAAAACCAGTTTTCAAAAGTTACACCCAGTAAAAAAAATATGTCTGTACCCAACAACCAGATTCTTTTGTATAATAATACTAAGACCCCTACAAAACATTGTAATTATGCATTTGCAAAGAAAACGTCCATTTTCCAGACTTGGTTATTATTTAAAAATAAAATTGTCTAAAATAAATACCCAATAATCTAACTACTGTGGAATAACATGGAGATCGATTGTAGACTTTCCTCCAGACACAATTATTTCAAGAATAAAAAAACAATAAAACCCAACCCCCAACAACGAATCTAAGAACCAACAATCCTCCAAATTAAGACCAAGTACAAAAGCACACGTTTAGAGCGTTGTCTCTATTCCAGACCCAGTCATTTAGAAATTAATTCAAACAATCTTAAAAACATAAGACTTTGTCATATTCTTATTCCTGTTGAATAACATTATTATTATGCTTAGACCTTCGTCTAGACCCAGCTATTTATAAGATAAACAAATATTGAAAAAAATCAAAGCTAAGGCCAATCTTTAAAAGTAAACCCAGTTAAAATGCTTGGGTTTAGAGAGTTGTATTTACCCCACATCCAGTTCTCCTAAAATACAAATTAAGCAAAAGATTAATCTAAAAACTTAGACACCAGCATCTCCCAAAATATAAAACCCTGTGATAAGGCATACCACAGAAACGTCAAATTAATAAAAGGCGTAAATATTCAGATCTGAATGGTACGCTCCTTAAAAACCCAAAATAACAACAACAACAACGTTATTCTACATCAATGATATTGTGGCGTCTTTGTTAATATTGTTTGTCTGTTTTTATCGTTTCTAATAATTTCCTATTTTGAAATAACTGCATGGGTCTAGAGCAAAGACTACACCATATTTAAAAACTGGGCGTTGTGGCGTGCGCCTGTAATCCAAGCTATGTGGGGAAGTTACAAATTGATGCAGAGGTTCGAGGTTCGAGCCCCGGTCATGTCTTTCGGATGGTGACGTTAAAGGTTGGTCCCAGGCGTAAATAATCATATCTGATTGAGACACGTCTGACAAAACTCAAACACACACACACACACTCGTTTGCCCCCTGGAAAGATTAAACCTCAAGATGTTGATGGACCTGAATCCACCGACGGGACAGCCTTACTCCGTAACTCTGGTACGGGTGTGGGAGGGGGCTCTTCTTTCTTTGCCTGTCTCTCTTTCAGTCATTTCAAATCATTTTTCCCCATCTTATCACTTCTTGATCACATAAATCCTCTCTCTCTCTCTTTGCTTAACGGGTCAATATAACCCCAGAAAATATATCTTAGGCCTCTGAGATTATTTTAATTGTAACTAATAAAAAAAATGCTGAATATATTACAAATGGTGCTTGGTACACTGAAAATTTAAAGTACCGAAGAACTTGTTAAAACGTTCTCTCCTCTTGTTAGAATGATTTTCTTTTATATAATATCTCATAGATCGTCGATCAACAACCTTATCGTTTACGGGAAGTAATCCCCATATTGTGTGCTGATATCCTATTCCTCAGTTTTTTTTTGTTTTATATGTATTTAAAGCTTTTGTTTTTTTTTTCATAAAAAAAGGAATGAATATACAAGAAATAATAATAATAAACAAGTGGAATGCCTCTGACCGTCTCACCTGCATCACGCGATTCAACATAGCAGCAGTGCTGACTTTGAAAACTACTATAACTCGCACAAGATGTTAAGTGATACTTGGTTACTCTTATTTCCACGTTTTATGAACTAGACCAATACACTTACAGAGATAGGATGGTAATTCAACAAATACTCCCAATGTGGCCAAAGTTCATTGACCTAAATGACCTTTGACCTTGGTCATGTGACATGAAACTTTAATAGGATGTTCAGTAATACTTGATTAACCCTATGGCCAAGTTTCATGAACTAGGTTCTTATACTTTCTAAGTTATGATGTCATTTCAAAAACTTAACCTTAGATTAAGATTTGATGTTGACGCCGCCGCCGCCGTAGCCGTCGAAAAAGCGGCGCCTATAGTCTCACTCTGCAATGCAGGTGAGACAAAAAGAAGTAATAAAAATAATACTAAATAAAATTGTTACCCTACTTCTCATACAGTGGGTGGCAAAAATAGTCAATCATGACTTATTGCCAAATAAAAACATGGAATGGAATGGTTATCCCCTCTTGTTAGAACTTCGTTTTCGGGAAGTAATCCCCCTATTGTTTACTGATACCTTATTTCTCAGGTTTTTCCATATGTATTTTAATGTTTTTTATTTAAGTTTTTTCATAGAAAAAAGGAAGGAATGTACAAGAAATTATTTTTTTTAAAGGACAAGTCCACCGCAACAAAAACTTGATTTGAATAAAAAGAGAAAAAATCAACAAGCATAACACTTAAAATTTCATCAAAATCGGATGTAAAATAAGAAAGTTATGGCATTTTAATGTTTCGTCTCATTTCACAAAACAGTTATATGCTCATCTCGGTCGGTATGCAAATGAGGAACTGATGAAATCACTCACTATTTTTTTTTGTATTTTCTTAAATGAAATATGAAATATTTTTATTTTCTCGTCATTGTCATGTGAAATGAAGTTTCATTCTTGCCTGCAACACGTGGAAATTTATTAATTTAACATTTTGTGCTTTAGGCAAGGAGGTCCTAATCGTCAAATTCGTAAAAATTGAAATAATGTATAATTCAAACAATGAAAACCAAAAGAAATAGTGAGTGAGTGACATCATCGACTCTCTCATTTCGATGTAGCTGGCTCGTTCATATAACTATTTTGTTAAAAATAAGCAAAACTTTGAAATGTCATAACTTTCTTATTTTACATCCGATTTTGATGAAATTTTCAGCATTGTGCTTGTCTGATTTTTCTCTATTGATTCAAATCAACATTTTTCTGAAGAGGACTTGACCTTTAATGGTTGCAGGGTCTTTGTTTTGTTGTTGTGTTTTTAATGACTTTTATAACTAGGTCTGACAGAAAGACTACGCTACATTTCCATGTTATTCAACATAAATAGGATCGTGGGTCTTTGTTTATTTTATAATTATTATAATTTTTGAAATAAATGGGTCTGGAAAAAAGACTTTGGACTTATATTATAATTTTTTAATTAACCGGGTCTGGAAAAAAGATTTCGCATTTTTGTGCTATATAAACACATTACTATAAAGTTTCAGCTTTTAGTTACCGGGTCTGGAGCAAAGACTATGCTTGATTTTCAATTTACCATTAGCGTCTGGAGAAAAGACTAAGCTCGATTCTCATTTTTATTGCACTGGAATATCATTAATGTATCTCATTTGGGACTAAAATTATAATTTTTGAAATAACCGGGTATGGAAAAAAGACTTTGGATTTATATCATGATTATTTTAACAACCTGGTCTGGAAAAAAGATTTTGGATTCATATCATGATTTTTGAAACAACAGGGTCTGGAAAAAGACTTTGGACTTGCATTATTATTTTTTAAACAACCGGGTCTGGAATAAAGACTTTGGACTTATATTATCATTTTTTAAACAATCGGGTCTGGAATAAAGATTTTTGGCTCATATGATTATTTTTTAAACAACCGGGTCTGGAATAAAGACTTTTGATTTATATTATAATTTTTGAAACAACAGGGTCTGGAAAAAAGAATTAGGACTTATATTATCATTTTTGAAAAAATTTGGGTCTGGAATAAAGACTTTGGACTTATGTTATTATTTTCTAAACAACCGGGTCTGGAATAGAGACTTTGGGCTCATATTATTATTTTTGAAACAACCGGGTCTGGAATAAAGACTTTGGGGTCATATTATTATTTTCGAAACAACCGGGTCTGGAATAAAGACTTTGGGCTCATATTATTATTTTTGAAACAACCGGGTCTGGAATAAAGACTTTGGGGTCATATTATTATTTTCGAAACAACCGGGTCTGGAATAAAGACTTTGGGCTCATATTATTATTTTCGAAACAACCGGGTCTGGAATAAAGACTTTGAATTTATGTTATAATTTTTTTAACAACTGGGTCTGGAATAAAGACTTTGGGCTCATATTATTATTTTTTAAACAACCGGGTCTGGAATAAAGACTTTTGATTTATATTATAATTTTTTTTTTAAATTGGGTCTGGAATAAAGACTTTTGGATCATATGAATATTTTTTAAAACAACCGGGTCTGGAATAAAGACTTTGGACTTATATTATTATTTTCTAAACAACCGGGTCTGGAATAAAGACTTTTGATTTATATTATAATTTTTTAAACAACCGGGTCTTGAATAAAGACTTTGGGCTAATATTATTATTTTTGAAACAAGCGGGTCTGGAATAAAGACTTTTGATTTATATTATAATTTTTTAAACAACGGGGTCTTGAATAAAGACTTTGGGCTCATATTATTATTTTTGAAACAACCGGGTCTGGAATAAAGACTTTGGGCTCATATTATTATTTTCGAAACAACCGGGTCTGGAATAAAGACTTTGGGCTCATATTATTATTTTCGAAACAACCGGGTCTGGAATAAAGACTTTGGATTTATGTTATAATTTTTGAAACAACCGGGTCTGGAATAAAGACTTTGGATTTATAGTATAATTTTTGAAAAAACCGGGTTTTGAATAAAGACTTTGGACTTTTATTATAATTTGTTGATTAACCGGGTCAGGAAATGGGACTTTGCACTTTTGTGCTAAATGAACGCATGACTATACGATTTCAGCTAAGGACGGATTTGCCAAAAATCCCTTCAAATTTATTACATTTGTGGGTAAAGTCATTATTACATTTGTGGGCGATCAAAAATTATTACATTTGTGGGTAAAGTGCATTATTACATTTGTGGGTGAAATTATTACATTTGTGGGTAAAGTGTTATTACATTTGTGGGCGTTATTACATTTGTGGGTAAAGTGTTATTACATTTGTGGGCGTTATTACATTTGTGGGCGATTATTACATTTGTGGGTGTAACAGTCCTCAAGCCAAAATTGCATCCTCGGTCATTAAAAATTTCACACATGTAATGATTGTCGCATAGACACGTATGTTCAATAAAGCAATCGGAATAAAAAAATCATATAAAAGAAGGACTAATGTTTACTTGCAGTAGATAAGAAATATATTTTACATTTCACATCTGACCATCAACGGCTATGTTGATCATATCGTGCCATCTCATGAGGAGTTATAAATCATTGAAACAGTAAGTCAGCCCCATCCTTTCCGCCAGACGATTAGTTCCAAAACATTTCTGATAAAGCACCTTCAGTTCTGCCCTTGCTAAGTGTAAGAATAACAATATTAATAATACCAACATTCTTGTACAGCGCATATCACTACCAATTCTTCCCTATGCGCTCTACAGAATATTATTACCAGGGCTTAGGCCGCGCAGCCTTTTGCAGCGCGGTGGCATTTCATGGAATAAATTCCTGCATGGTTCCCATTTGCCTCACCTGGGTTGAAAGCAGCACAACGTGGATTTCTACCGGAGGAAATTATACCATGACTGGGATTCGAACCCACGGCCCACTGTTTCAAAGTCTGATGACTGATTAACAGGGCCATAAGGCTCCGAATCAATGTTAGATGTCGAATCGTATAGGCTTAAATTGTCAATCAGCTATGACTTTGGGTCGAATGAATACTTTTCCCATCTAGTTAGAATTAGGCGAGTGAGACCTTTCCATACAACTGGCACTTCATTTCTTTGTGGTGGCATATTTGCTTGCTTACATGAGAAAAAAAATTAGACGAAATATTCTTGAAACAAATATGATATTACGATTTTTATATTTGATATTGTCTTTATTTTCAGAATCTCCCTCCGGATGAACGTGTCTGCCACCAGAAAGATCTTACAACTCAGCAAAGGGATGGACAAATTATTGGTAAATACATATTTATCCAGAAGTAAAAAGTCAGGTACAGGACTATTCTAATGTATGAATAGACTTAACAATATCTATATACATATGTGTGTGTGTGAAGTTAAACATGTACAACAGCTTTGGCAACTCTTTTTATAATTAAATATTGTGTGAAAAAAATGGATGAAGAGAACAATGGTAGGCGTAGCTTAAATCAAAGCTGCTATGATTCAAGGATGTATTTGCTTTAATAGTTTGCCTCTGCATTTTACTCATTATATATAAATATATATTAATGTATTCATGTCTTCAGTCACTACATATAAGATTGTCACTTGGTTATGTACTTTATGCTATATTATGCTATATTATGATTATGTCTCAAGCATTGTTAATTTGTTTTGTATATTATTTCAATAAATGCAGAAAATCCTAAAAAAAAAAAAAAAGTTCCCCAGAGCTATCTACCCTTTTGGAAAAAATTGGTGATGCCGATAAAAATAATGTCTCTGCCGGGAATCGAACCCGGGCCCCCAGCTTTGAACGCCGGTGCCTTAACCATTAGACCACAGAGACGGGTTAGTGGCTAGGGCGACCCCGATCCAATTGACCGTCAGATAGACAGATTTTCGACAGCATACCAATTATAATTTCCTTTGTCGGGTGAAGGTGGGTTTTGAAATTGTCATTGTTCAAGTGATCTAGTGGTTAAGACACCGGCGGGGGACCGGGGTCGATTCCCGGCAGAGACATTTTTTCGGCATCACCAATTTTTCCAAAAGGGAAGATAGCTCGGGGGAACCTTGATTTAAGCTACGCCTACCATTGAGGGCCCTTTGCACAACGTGTAATGCAGTGTGTCATGTTCTATGTATAGGCGTAAATAATTCAAGCATTGACGCTAGACGTAGCTTCCAAGTATCTCTTTTATTGCTAGCTTTTGGCCAATAGGGCCTTCATCAGGCCTATAATGCATTGAAACAAACAAAATGGAAGAAAACCATAAAAATAAAGTCGTAATAACAACAAATTAATGGGTACAGAACCGAAGGATTACAGTAAGAAAACAAAAAAATAACATCAGAGGGGGTAATGACTTGAACGAGATGGTGGAATACAACAGACACGATTGGGAAACTTAAGTGTGTGGAAAGACAAGGTATTTACCGGCATTGAAATTAACTTGGGTTTCTGTGCATCTGGAGGAGTAGTAAGTCTTGGGTAGTTGATACCGTGAATAAAAATAGAGGATAACGTTTCAATACTTGAAAACTTTTGAAATGAAAATTAGAGTTAACAAATCTTTGAACTTTGTCTCCCTTTTCACATTGATATGCTGGTATTTTGTATCAAAAGGTTAAAAAAATGCCTGGTTTATTTTCTTTGACTGGAAAACAGCGATTTACACAATTTTATTCTGATATGCAGAGTCTGGAAGTAATGTGAACTTTATTACTATAAAAGTAAATAAAAAGACTTATTTGCCATTATTGTCGTCATTATGAGATAACTGTACAATTCGTTACGATCATTTATGTACCGGAATATGTAAAATCAGTCATTATGTTCAGATATTTGCGTATATTCTTTTTCAATCCTTGCAACACTTTACTTGTTATTAAGTTAAAGTTTGATTGTGTTTTTACATTCGTAAAACCACCCCAATTGTGGGGGTGTCGCGACGTGGTCACATGGTTAAGACTCTCGACTATCAATCTGAAGGACGTGGGTTCGATTCCACACCACGGTGTGTTTTCTTTTAGCAGGAAATTAACCCACATTGTGCTGCACTCGATCAACCAAGATGAGGTAAATGAGTACCGGCAAGGAAGTAATTCCTCAAAAAGCTGTGCGCACAGGAATAGACTAGCTTAGCCGGGATAATATAGGAGCGCCTCGAGCACCTAGCAAGGATTCGTGCGCTGTACAAATCATACATTATTATTATTTCAATTTTTTTATATGGTCAATAAAAATGGAATTTTATATTTTTTTTCTGACATATTAATTCACTGGACATTATAAAGTCTTATCACATTTATTGCTAATTAAATGCTCGATCTAAAAAAAACACGAATTTTGTGTTTTTTGGTTAAGCCTAGTTCTTTTCACTTAATTCTACCTTTTTGTTCGCTATTGGCAGGTATTTCATCATGTTTCAACAGCATATAGCAACTGTGACCAATCCAGAATAGAAGAGGTTGTTTACCCACCTCCTGTTGATCCATACAAGATCTTGGATGCTGCAGAGTAAGTTGTCTTCCCCCTCCATTGACCCATACAAGATCTTGGATGCTGCAGAGTAAGTTGTCTTCCCCCTCCATTGACCCATACAAGATCTTGGATGCTGCAGAGTAAGTTGTCTTCCCCCTCCATTGACCCATACAAGACCTTGGATGCTGCAGAGTAAGTTGTCTTCCCCCTCCATTGACCCATACAAGATCTTGGATGCTGCAGAGTAAGTTGTCTTCCCCCTCCATTGACCCATACAAGATCTTGGATGCTGCAGAGTAAGTTGTCTTCCCCCTCCATTGACCCACACAAGATCTTGGATGCTGCAGAGTAAGTTGTCTTCCCCCTCCATTGACCCATATAAGATCTTGGATGCTGCAGAGTAAGTTGTCTTCCCCCTCCATTGACCCATACAAGACCTTGGATGCTGCAGAGTAAGTTGTCTTCCCCCTCCATTGACCCATACAAGATCTTGGATGCTGCAGAGTAAGTTGTCTTCCCCCTCCATTGACCCATACAAGATCTTGGATGCTGCAGAGTAAGTTGTCTTCCCCCTCCATTGACCCATACAAGATCTTGGATGCTGCAGAGTAAGTTGTCTACCCCCTCCATTGACCCATACAAGATCTTGGATGCTGCAGAGTAAGTTGTCTACCCCCTCCATTGACCCATACAAGATCTTGGATGCTGCAGAGTAAGTTGTCTTCCCCCTCCATTGACCCGTACAAGATCTTGGATGCTGCAGAGTAAGTTGTCTACCCCCTCCATTGACCCATACAAGATCTTGGATGCTGCAGAGTAAGTTGTCTTCCCCCTCCATTGACCCATACAAGACCTTGGATGCTGCAGAGTAAGTTGTCTACCCCCTCCATTGACCCATACAAGATCTTGGATGCTGCAGAGTAAGTTGTCTTCCCCCTCCATTGACCCATACAAGACCTTAGATGCTGCAGAGTAAGTTGTCTACCCCCTCCATTGACCCATACAAGATCTTAGATGCTGCAGAGTAAGTTGTCTACCCCCTCCATTGACCCATACAAGATCTTGGATGCTGCAGAGTAAGTTGTCTTCCCCCTCCATTGACCCATACAAGATCTTGGATGCTGCAGAGTAAGTTGTCTACCCCCTCCATTGACCCATACAAGATCTTGGATGCTGCAGAGTAAGTTGTCTACCCCCTCCATTGACCCATATAAGATCTTGGATGCTGCAGAGTAAGTTGTCTTCCCCCTCCATTGACCCATACAAGATCTTAGATGCTGCAGAGTAAGTTGTCTTCCCCTCAATTGACCCATATAAGATCTTGGATGCTGCAGAGTAAGTTGTCTTCCCCCTCCATCGACCCATACAAGATCTCGGATACTGCAGACTCAGATGTCACCCCCCCCCCCCCCCCCCCAGTTGACCCGTACCATTGCTTTTCTTTTATTTCAAAGAACACTGAGCAAATTTGCTAAAGAAAAATTATGACATTGATGGATATCCATATACATGTACTTGAGATTGATCGGATCCGTCGTAACTCTTTGTAAGACGGGGCCCTGATCTTGGCCGCTTCAGACTAAGTGGGTTACCCCCCCCCCCCATAACGCTGATGCTGCAGTGTGGGTTGACCCATACCCCATCTTGAATACTAACACTATACTTCAAAGTAAATTATTTACCCCCTCACGTACAAAAGCGTTGCAGATACTGAACCTTGACTTAATGTCACCATTTGCTAGTCATGCCTAAACTTCACCTGCAGACCTGAGGTTAATAGATTAACCATCTAGGTTTAGAGCACAAGCCATTTCGCTAATATAATTTATTTCTCCAAAATTAGTATGATCAGTATATATTCACCAGGAATTTTTATTCGAAAGTTTTCTTCCAAAAATTTGTGAACAAAATAAAATGATACAAAAGTCAATCTTTGAGATTCTCAAAGAACTGTATTATTATATTTTAGATGGATGTCGGACGACATGATAGAGAGCTTAACACCCATGCTGCTGGGCAAGAGACCAAACACATACACCTTTACCAAGGCTCTGGCGGAGTATGTTGTTATGGAAGAGGGCAAGGGGTTGCCAATTTGCATCTCAAGACCGTCTACTGTTTTAGCAGCGTGGAAAGAGCCATTTCCTGTAAGTAATGGCCAAGACCCCCAATAATAATAATATATGAAAGAAAATATAAAAGAAATGAAACGAAAAAAAAATAAATGAATAAATAAATACAAAATAAGAAATAAATTATGACCATGAAAAAAGAAAAGGAAATGAAAAGTAAAAAATATATTTGTTTTCTGAATATGATGTCAAAATATGTATTATTTTTGCTCGATCGTTTAATCAATCCCTCGCAGCTTTTAATAATTTCGCCCATACACCATGTCTGCCCCCCTCAAAGTTTTCGGTTCATTAAGCTACTGAATAGTATTAGTCTTCGGCATTTTAGTTTTAGTATAAGTGTATTTTTGTGCCTTGAGTGATTTCGTAAAGGTGTTAGCCATGATTTATGTAAGATAATTACTCGACAATTACAAAATAAAAACCATATTCTCCTTCATTACGACCACTTTGGTTTGTGTTTGTTGGTTTCATATGGTTTAGCACACTGGGACCATCCAACCTTTTACATACATTACAAATTTTGTAATGAAAACGATCTACTCTGCTTTAATGCAAAATTATTTTAACACCTACACAAATTTTGCTTTATTTTCATTTGTTGAGGTATTTTTATTTGATTTGAGGTATTTTTTAAATTCTGGTTCGTATTAGCTGTACGTGGCACAATAGAGCGTTTTTAATCACACTCAATATACATTTTCCTACTTGTAGCATATTATTTCATCTGATTTGTAATTAGCTGTTCCTTTCAATGTCAGTTTGACTTGATAATTATTTTGTTACTTATTACTCGTGAATGTCATTGTTTTCTTGTTCATAAATTTATGATTTGTTCTTCGTGAGGACACGTTTAGAAAAAAAGAGAAAATAATTAGGGTCACATTCAGTTTTAGAGCATTGCCAAATATATTCGAAACAAACGCATGTGTCAGTTGTTTACTGTTTCCAACTAAGCATATCATGGAGTATAAAGAGTCATAATTTACCCCACACACACACACACATTTACACATCTTACTGGCAATCAGATTATAAACGTTATGCATATGACGTCAGAATTCGATAGCTTCCCCTCTCAGAAGATAAAGGAATACGTTTAAACAGAGTTGTCAGAGATGTGCCAAATGCAGTTCACCAAGGCATGCTATGCGGTGGCTTTAGCCTTGGACAAAGCAATACAGTGACGTCATTACATCTTCCTGAAATAAATAAATAAATAACTGAAATGAAATAACATAAATGAATAAATAGATAAATAAAAACAACGTGCGATAATTTTTTCCATGATAGCTATCATGTCTGTTTTATCTTATAACTTTGCTTCCCTTTTCAGGGCTGGGTGGATAACATACTAGGTGGAAGTGGACTCGTTGTTGCAGTAAGTAAAAAACATTACTTTTAGACTAAGAATAAGTCATCCCGAGCCTTAAATGAAAAATAACCATGCTGCTCCAGCAATAAATACTAAATGTCTTATTGCTCATAAAAACCCGCCTGTGTTTGGAAGTTCGAAAGTGGAAACTTTAGGGTATAGGCTCAACAACCCTTATGAGACTGCCTTAGCTTTCAACTTTAGAAAGGAATTTTGTGAGAAACGGTAACATTCCTTAATTGGTTTGAGTTTTATTCAAGTTACTGACATTTCATTTTTTACTTCTTGACTGATGCAGCAGGATCGAGACGCGACATATGCTCCATTCTTATTATCTCAGAGGACATAGGGTTAGAATTAGGATTGTAATAGAATTTTTGGTTCAGAATAATGTAAAGATTAGGATTATAGTTTATTTAGTTTTAGAGCTTTAGTTTAAGTCTGACCTAACGTGCATATATTCCATCGTCGGAGCAATTGTCGCCGGAGCAAATTTCATGGCACCAACAGGATAACTGTCAACCATATAAGGGTCATGAGTGTTATAGTCAACCATTATATCACGCTTCAAACGGGCGACCAGAAAATTCTGAATAGGATAGCTTTTTTGCAGGATAAGATGCCATATGCGCATGAAGTAGATAGGATTTAATCTTTTAAAACTAAACAGACCTAATGAGAAAAAAATGGATTCGAAGGGATAATGGCAACATTCAGTGTTATTGTTTTTATTCCAGGGGCAATTAAATAATGTTTAGTGTATATTTTACCCATCATATTGGGGGTTATTTTTTTCCGCATGTATTCTAAAAATTTCCTTCATCCGTGATTGTTCAGAGATATCGTTTTGACCAAAGCGCGTGACACTTTGCAGCGAAGTGTAATACTGACCTCTACTTTTATTGCTTTGGCCAATTGTGGTAACATCACTGATCATATTAAGATAATAATTATAGTACATATGAATACTTTATACACTCTAAAAACGAAGAGCTAATTTAGATCTTAAAGAGCGTGTACAGTGACTGCACTTCGGAGTGCTGATTTGTCTAGTTCGAATTTTAACGAGAAAAATCATCACTCCTAAGTGCTATATACACGCTCTTTAAGAGCTAAATTAGCTATTCGTAGATGGCGCATATAATCTACCATATTGAAGAGCGCCAACTTAACTCCAACACCAACCAACCGTAGCTCTTCGTTTTTTAGAGTGTACCTATTATGATAAAATAATAAAACAAAATAGGATAGAGAATACTATATAAATCAAGGAATTTCATATGCTAGTCCATCCACAGTGAAACACTGTTTAAGATTTATATATAACGCTGTTTACTACATGAAAAGATGCTGTTTAACAGCTTAAGCCACAAAGCCAGGTTTAATGTTTATTCAATCTTCTGTAAATGAAATGTGGTTGCTTAATGTATCGTACAACTTCATGCACTGTAAAGTTAATTTAGTAACTTTTTACTGTGTGGTATTCTCTCTTTTCTTGTAGGTTGGGAAAGGGTTGTTAACTACAGTGCTCTGTGATCCAAAGGCTATTCTTGACGTCACTCCTGTCGATGTTATAGTGAATGCAATGATTGGCGTGACGTGGTATACAGGCATCCACAAGTGAGTTGACCGAAAGGACTGATACTAGTGCTCTTTGCAGCCGAACCGAATCGGAGTTTGCCGAACATGACCCTTCCGAACTAGCCTGAATCGAATCCGAACACGTCGCCTGACTTGTAGGTCTAACTCAGGGTCACTTATCCAAGTAAATTTATATAGTTAAGATTATTTATTTGAGTCATTGGTCACTAGCAGTAGAGAATTCCCAATATCACGTCACTGTTGATGAAGGTTAACGCACCTCTTTTTATTGTTTGTCCCCAACATGACTGATTGCTCCTGCCACCATCTTAGTCAATAACATTGTTCTTAAGACAAAGCAAAAGCGATTTTGTGTCTCGCCCACGTATGAAAATAACCAGAAATATCGTGATTCGCGAGGGCATGCAACAGAATTGTATCGAAACTTGATTGTAATATGACTGGGATGGAATAACACTTGACTTAAATTTTAATGTTAACCTTTGACCATATCATGTGACCTCCGACTGCAGCATAACATGCAGGTCCCCCAAGTCAATCTACCATCCAAGTTTGGTTGAAAAGCACCTTACGGTTGCGGAGTTAGGTAAGGTTGACCTGAAAATGACCTTTGACCTTATCGTGTGACCTCCGACTACAGCATAACATGCAGGTCCCCCAAGTCAATCTACCATCCAAGTTTGGTTGAAAAGCACCTTACGGTTGCGGAGTTAGGTAAGGTTGACCTGAAAATGACCTTTGACCTTATCGTGTGACCTCCGACTACAGCATAACATGCAGGTCCCCCAAGTCCATCTACCATCCAAGTTTGGTTGAAAAGCGACCTACGGTTGCGGAGTTAGGTGTCATAAGAGAGTCTTGCATGTAAACTTTAACGTTGACCTGAAAATGACCTTTGACCTTACGATGTGACCTCCGACTGCAGCATATCATGCAGGTCCCCAAAGTCCATCTACCATCCAAGTTTGGTTGAAAAGCGACCTACGGTTGCGGAGTTAGGTGTCATAAGAGAGTCTTGCATGTAAACTTTAACGTTGACCTGAAAATGACCTTTGACCTTACCATGTGACCTCCAACTACAGCATAACATGCAGGTCCCCCAAGTCCATCTACCATCCAAGTTTGGTTGAAAAGCGACTTACGGTTGTGGAGTTATGTGTCATTCCCGACCTTTCGTTTGAGGACGCGCACGCTTATTTAGAACGGTAGTTCATTTTGGAAGAGACTTTTGGGCCCGTCGTCATGGTCGTAAAACTCCGTCCTGTAATGCAAATTGTGTGACATGAGATTTTTTTTCGTTTCGCATCTGGAACGGAAACATTCAATTTGCGTTTCGTGTGCAAAATTCTGGTTGCTACTATGGTAACAGCGATATATCTGATTTAGGACGACTTTCCAAATCCAAATTTGGTTCCTCCCAGAGCTCGAGAGGCCGCCCGGGGGACCCACTTCCATTGAATGGTGGATACCAGGCGCGACCACACGTAAAAATGGAAAGAGTGGGTAAGTACGTTACGTATAGGCCTATGTAGCGTTATGAGGGTGTGAGAAACAATGATTAAAATACTGAAAAGGGATATATTTCCACTACTTGTAGGGTGTCACAACCCAAATACTTGTTGAGAGATGCATTTTCATAATCTGGAAAAGACCTTCCCTTGTTTAGGGTGCTTTTCGAAACCCCATGGTCGCGCCTGGTATCCACTCATCAATGGAAGTGTACCCCCCGGCAAACCCCCCATTTCTGCGGAAAAGTAAAACATACTGCCCATTACATTGTGTGCTAGAGGCATATCGTTTATGTAGAAGGTGCTGCAAAAGAAAAAAACTCCGCAAATTTAGACGGTTTATGGCCTGTTGCATGCTGTGTACATGTCAACGCATGGGAAATGTTTCGGTTTGAGAGGTGATCTGACCCATGGAATCAATTGCCAGTGATCGATGGACGGTAATGATCTATATCTAAGCCTTAATTCGGTAAGTTTTTCCTTACTCAACATGTACTCGATTTGTTTGAAAAACCACTTTCTTATCCATGTCATAATCTACATTTCGCATGTCTCCAGCCAGCTGGAGTCATAGCCATGATACAGGTACAGTCCCGCCGCGAGCTTAGGCAGGCAAATGGCATAGCATGGCATGCTGGTATCGTACATGTATGAAAGAACTTTGCATACGAAAAGCAAGATCTATAGGGCCTGTAACACAAAGCTTGGCAATGATTGTAGAACAGTTTTCGACGTTTGATTGTATTGACTGTAATGTACAATCAATCAAAAAATCGAGTCTATGATTAATCGTTAACTTTTGAGTTACCCGACTCTAATCCCGCGTTGTAGAAATTTGCGAAAGGTGCCTATTAGATTTGTGACGGACGACATTTGGATCCCTAAGTCTCTGGTGGGCGAGACAAAAAAGACAAGAAAGATTGGTAACCGAATTTATATGTTTGCTATTTTACACAGATCTGCAATGAACTCGGTCTAAACATGGTTGCCAGCCCTGTTATAATCCAAGCACTGTTCTCAAGAAAAAAAAACAAAAATAAAGATTGGTAAACCAATTCAAGTTTATACGTTTGATTTATTATACACACACCTTCTACGATCTCAGTTCATAATTTGGTCCCCAGTCTTGTTAATCCAAATTATTAATACATTAAAGAATGATCAATAACCCAGTTCATTTGTTAATATCATACACAGACCTGCCTCCATCCCAGTCTACAACTTGGTCAACAGTCACGATATTCCATACAAATTAGGAACACATTGGGGTAAGTTGAGCAGGAGCCATTCATAACATTCATCTCCAACAATACTTCCTACTTACGATATCTAGTTGTTATTGCAAAGATATTTTTACTATGATTTTATGTTTATTCATTTGTAGCTTTGTTTTTTAATGTGATTTCACATTTCATATGGAAGATTAATATCATTGTATTGTATAGGAGTTAGTTCTCATAACGCTTTCTAAAACTAGTTTACTGGAAACCGATTCAGGAAACCACTTCGGAAGATTGCTTTGCTAGCGTTCTCACTTGATCACACGAAAGTGGTTTTCAAAACTTGATCACTTCACGTAAAGCGCTCTTGTTGCTATGGAAACGCTCTCAGTTGGGTGAGACGTTTCGCGCGAAATTCGAAACCGCAGCATAGGTATTCTACAATGTACACCTGTTGTGTGGAGTAGCGCGCTCAAAATGTGCGAAGATCGCTTCCCGAAGAACGGTTGTGTCCTCACTTACGCTAAAACCAGTTTAACGAGGCAAAGCGATCTTGAAAACTACATCGCGAGGTGGTTTTCCAAACTGGTTTGGAAGATCGCTTCCAAGACCGCTTTGACGTTCTCACTACGCGTTAGACTAGTTTCCACTGAACTAGTTTTAGGAACGTGGTGAGAACAGCCTCTTTGTCAATTTGTTATAATTATTGTGGCAGTCAAGAAATATTTATATTACATGCACTTCTATGTAATTCATTTCGATTATTAAAGACAATATGCCACAGTTATATTTAACAGCGCAAGCGTAAGTACTAATATTTACAATCTTTGAAAATTCATCACTTTATTGTTTGACTGATATTGTTCAAACTTTCATCTATCAATTTCATTTTGTCTGATTTTTCTTTGTCTTTTAAAATAAGTTTTATCTGGGTTGGATTCCCCTTTTAAGACTATCCTTAACCACATCCATTGTAGGATGTAGTCGAGGCCGGCTTCAAGGCCACGGTCAGATGGCCCTTGGCCACGGTCCGATGATTTGTCAAAATTTTGGTCAACAATAGCCAAAACAAGTACTTAATTGAATGTATATGTAGAAGAAACTAATAAGCAAGATCCTAAGGATTTATTGTTGGTGTAGGGTGGCTAGGGAGCGTTTCATCAACATTTTTGTTTCACAAAAGTTGTCCGATCTGGCAACTTTCTTTGATTCTGATTGGTCGAGAGGCGCTGTTACCATGGCCACTGTCTGATAAAACAGGACATGTTGGACAAAAACGTCCGACAAATCTTTCATTGAATGCTCCCTAGGTCCCATTTACATGATTCCTGAAGTGTTCAGTCCTGAAGTGGGTGCGTCGTGGTCTAGTGGTTCTGACTCTCGCCTTTAAACAGAGGGTCGTGGGTTCGAATCGTAGCCATGGCTGGTTTTCCTTCAGCAAGAAATTTATCCACACTGTGTTGCACTCGACCCAGGTGAGGTGAATGGGTACCCGGCAGGAAAACTTCTTTGCATGCACCGAGTGCCAGTGATGGTAGCTCGAGCTAAAGCCGGGGTAATAATAGCAGCGCTTTGTATCCTCTGGCAAAAAGCACTTTATAAATCCACCTATTATAATTATTATTAATTGCTAATTTGTTGTTTTGCCATTTACAAAGTACTTTATTTCAATGGACTACTAATTGTTGAGTTTGAATAAGTATGAATACAATAGTCGACTTGCTGATTTTAAATATTGGTTACATATATTCCACTTCCACACAGCTGATCTCGTAGACTGTCTCGAGATATTTCCAATGGAGAAGGCACTTGGCCGACCAATGGTTCAACTCACCAAATACGCGTAAGTATAATTATGTTCTATTATTTGTTGACTGTATTTCGAAATGCTTCTTCATCGTCACTTCAAGTCTGATTGCAATTTCGTTTGCTTTATATGATGGCATTAGGTGGGGGATTCAAAACTTCTATACAGAAGTTTAAAACTCGATAAATGTGCTAATTTATGCGTATTTTTGAAAATTCACATAAAATGCTTTTTCTTCTTCAATTGTTGACCGATTAAGATGGGTTTTTTTCTTCCATCTGGTAGAGTTGCATGAGGTTCACCAAACTTGTACACAAAATTTTGAATTTTTTTCTAGAAAATTATTTTTGCTAATTCATGCAAAAAAAAATTTATAAATCACAAAAAAAAATTGCTATAATAAAAACAGAAATAAAAAATGTTTTTTCTTCATTTGTTGATCAATATCAATTTTGCTTGCTTTATATGATAGATCGAGGTGGTGATACAAAATTTCAACACAGAATTTTGAAACTATTTCTAAACTCACCAAAAATACTTATCTATTTGTTGATTGATTTTTGATTATTTTTGTTCAATCTGAGAGCTACATGAGGTTCACCAACTGAAGGTTCTACACAGAGTTAAGAAATTTTTACTAGAAAATCATTTATGCTTGATTTATATGAAATTTATTCATAGATCACAAAAAATGATTTTATGTAATGTTTTTTATTGTTTGAATTAAACAATATTTCTTTTTTTTACGAATTTGATGATTAGGACCTCCTTGCGTGAAGCACAAAATGTTCAAATATTGGAATTCCACGAGTTCAGGGAGGAATGAAACTTCATTTCACATGACAATGACGAGAAAATAGAAATATTTCATATAATAAAACACAAAAGAAATAGTGGGTGGGTGATGTCATCAGTTCCCTCATTTGCATACCGACCGAGATGTACATATAACTGTTTTGTGAAATGAAGCGAAACTTTAAATTTCATAACTTTCTTATTTTACATCCGATTTTGATGAATTTTTCTCTTTTTATTCAAATCAAGTTTTTGTTTTGGGTGGACCTGTCCTTTAAAGGGGCTTAAAAGTCACATTTTTCTGTAACACTCTGTACACTCTATTTAAAATATCTATCACGTGTACAGTATTAACCAATATTTTCCTTCTTATGTTTTATTAATAGACTAGTATTTGAATGGATGAACCTGTTCAATGGGAAGATACCAGCTTTTTTCATGGATTGTGTCTCGAAGCTGAGGGGACAGAAACCTATGTAAGTATGAATGGGTGTCCAAACTTTCCGACATTTCAAGACTATTAAGCTAAAATCAATTTACCCAAAATTTACCACGTTTTTTCTAAAAAAGAAAACTGTCAAATAAAACCAGACTTGTCTGATAAAACATCCGACAAGTCCTTTCACTCCCCAGATCTCGTCTTAAATAAAATTACGCTAAATGATCATTTCTTGATGATGTTAGGTATGAAAGATATTTCAATTTTTTTTATTTTTTTTTAGATAATGACCGTCACGCAAAGTTTAGACGCATTAACATATCGTTAAAAAGGGACTAATTCGACATAGGTATCCCTAAATGATTGTTACTATCATAAACCACCTAAATTCTCAACTGTCCAATTCATATTTATATGATAATGGAAATTATTGCATTATTCCATTCCAAATGATAATAATGACAAACAATGAAAATCCGACGACCTCATTCGCCTTCATGACATTGTTTGGGGGGAGTGTGTTAAAATCAATTACGAAAGTGGATTTTTGTATTAGAAAGGTCAAAATTTTGCTCGCTCGATTTGCTTTCTCGTAGCTTTCTGGAAAAAAATGCCCAATACGCCATGCTAGTTCCCTCAAATTTCTGATTTGTTGTCATATATTTTTAACAGGATGATGAAGATAAATCAAAGGGTCGTAAGGCTGGTTTACGCACTGAGGTACTTCATGTTAAACTCTTGGGACTTTAGCCACCAGAATATAGAAGTTCTTTCCACTGCAATGAACGAGAAAGACAGGGAGGTAGGCGAACCCATTCAAGACGATAAATTACCTGTATCCTTGTTTGATCAACTTTTATTCCTCAAATTGGAAACATTACAATTTTTATTATCTTAATTGCTACATTTTTTTCATGATAATACATTACCTAAAGCCTTCTTTGATCAGATTTTGTTTCCTCAAATTGGCAACTTTATTATTCCCTCTCCTCATGGCTACATCTTTTAAATCTACAGTTTTCATACCGAAAATAAATAGAGATTGATAATGTCAATTTGCAGAGAAAAATAATGCTCTTCAAGCATTCACTGTTGCCAAGTTAACGATTTATTTATCAGAAGACAGAAGAAACTGAAAAGTGAAAAGTTATGTGTAGAAACTGAAAACTGAAAAGTTATGTGTAGAATTCATTTTTTTTTCTTATTTTCTTTGCAAAATAACTAAATGAAAGAAGAATGTCTATTATAATTATAAACTGAACTGAATTTATTACCAAATATTCTCATAATACATTGATACAGGGTAAATTGTCATATAAACGTCATTGGTAAAATTACTCCACAGAAATAGCATGTACTGCTAATGGGACGTGAAGCCCCTAACCTACAATATAAGTTAACAAATCATGCTCTTCGTCAAATAATATACATGTATCTTGTGTATTAAACAAATGAATATAGCGCCATTTTACATTTTCAGGTATTTTTTACTGATGTGAGAACGCTCCATTGGCCGTCATACATGAAAGCCTACGTTCTTGGTGTCAAGAGATTCATTCTAAATGAAGATGTAGAAAATCTCCCTGCAGCACACGGTCATCAAAGAATGTAAGCTATACTGCTTGCAGGGGCGTCGATCCATTTTTCAGATGGGGGGGGGGGGGCAAATCATGAATCAACGTTCCAAAGGCGCTCGATTACACAAAACGAACAAACTCACCCACACACACCCCTACACCACCACACACATAGGCCTATATATATTTATATATATATATATATATATATATATATATATATATAAATATATATATATGTATGTATGACTCATGAGAAAGAGAAACATATCTCACACTCACCAACAATGCGAACGCGAAGCGCAAGCTAAAAATTTTTAGTATGACGTGAAAACAGGAAAAAAATGTACCTGTTTAGGTTTGTTTGTAGTAACTCATGAGGAGGATAGATACATGTATTTCACTAGAGAGCGAGCTGAAATTTCTTTATATTCTAACCTGAAAGCTTGATATTCTAAGCATTTTTGGTACCAATGATTAAGATGGGTATCTAGAAGAACAATAGATGCGAGCGCGAAGCGCGAGCTGACAATTTTGATATTTCGATCTGGAAAAAAAGACAGATTAATGGATGTTTTTTAATAAAGAACAAGGTATATATCCAACAAAGATTATTGCAAATCGCAGCGGGGGTTCTTTTGAGGTTTAGAACTGAAAACGGGACATTCTCTTTACCCATTTAATCATGAAAAGTATGGTTTTTGGTACAGAAATGATGCGAGCGCGAAGCGCGAGCTGAAAAATTGTATATTCCAATCTGAAAAGCAGACATTTTGAGTACGATTTTAAATCAAAATCGAGTTGGTATCTCAATCTCCCTCGCTGATTTCAGTGTATCATTACAATCTTATTTTATTTTTTAGTTGCACATGTGGAATAATTGGGGGGCAAAACGATATGTTTGCCCCCCCCCAATATTTTCATTGGTGGGGCGATCGCCCCCCCCCCCAGGATCGAAGCCTCTGACTGCTTGTTCTTTTTCATTGGCAATGTGAACAAGATAAATATCTCTTTTTGCCCATTCTAATGGTATGACCAACATTTCATCCACGATATGTTATGACACCTCTAATACATGTGCTCTCGTAGAAAAAGAACACTTAATCTGGCTATACAAAAATAAAAAAAGAGAATTTAAGTAAATATTTCATGAGAGTAATCTTAAGTAATCTCAGTTTTCAAATGTTTTTAACTTTCTTAGTATTCATTCAATCTTCCTCAAACTTTTATTGATCCTTTCTTTTAGTCCTCTATTTAATAAGAATTCAACTGGTTTGTGAATTACACTCTTGTATCATGTAACATTCCAAACATTACAACGCGTTATGGTCATTGGATTTTTTTTTTCAGCCGGAGAATAAAAACTGACGTTTGTTTCAGCCATTTGAATTCATATTTAAGCATCGAGCACCCTCTCTCGAGGTGTTTTTTTTGAAAACAACCTTACTTTAAAAATTTATTAATTAATATTTAAAAGCTACACAAAAAGTTTATATCCTGATTTTTTCAGCCCATTCCATAATTGAGTAGGTTTTTTATCATTCATGAATTTATCATTATTTTATCATCGCTATTTTTGTTAATGCTATTTCTATCATTATTGTTTCTATATTTGATACAAACTATTTTGTAAACAAAAGATTTAATATATAATGTATGACCTCGATAGCACTAAATTCCATTTCTTCAGGTTGCGTAACCTCCGATGGACCTTCAATACCGTCCTCGCTGTCGTTATTTGGCGTATCCTCATGACCCGGTCGAAGGTCGCCCGGAACTTCCGGGCCTTTGTAATCAACGTTTTCTTCATATTCATTCGACGTTGTCGCATGCTTATTAACTCCATGGGTCGATCTAATTGATTATGCTTTGTCACCACTTCTTGCTACTTGGTGTGGCAGGTGAGATGTGGTAGGTAATATGTAGGTCTTTGATGTAGATACAGAGCCATTGGCCCGTATTCTGAAGTCAGGTTCAACTTAGACCACGGTCTAACTCTGTGCTAAAAACATATGGGAAGCCAGAAGTGTCATTTTTTTATTAAGTTGTATGATTCTTATGTTTACTGTGCTCTTTCCTGATTCATCGATAGTCAAGACGATAATTTATGTACAGTATACCTCCTATACAATTATGAATGATTTGAGAGCAAAATGAGCTGAAATATTACAGCTCTACTGTTAGTGATTTATGTAACAATTGGCTGTCCATAGTTAAACCACAACTTTAAACCAGAGTATAAGTTAAACCCGACTTAAGAACACGGGCCCCTGGGTGTAGATCAGGCGACTTACGCCCTCTACGTTCGTTGATTACGGATCTTTGGATAAACATTTCTTTGTATGAAATGCAGTTTACTAATAGTGCAGGAAAAATCAATCAATAAATTAAGTTAAATATTGAAGTCGGGTTGATTTATCATTCATCAAATGTGGAGGAACTATCGGATGGTCTAATACCACTTGGTGTACTTATCAGTGCGTCCAATTTCACATAGTCTAAACCCATTTCGTCTAACCAGTTCGTGTAATATCCGATTCGTCTAATTGCTAACTTGGTCAAATATCAATTCGTCTAATTTCCATTTTGGCTGATAACCAGTTGGCTAATTCTCACTTGGTCTAATATCCAATTCGTCTAATCCCCATTTGGTCTAATATCCAATTCGTCTAATGAGCATTTGGGCTAAATCCATTTAGTCGAATTTCCAGTTGGTCTAACACCACTTGGTCTAATTTTCATTTCATGTAATTATCAGGTGGTCTAATGACCGTTTGGTCTAATTTTATCTTGGTCTAATATCCAATTGGTCTAATGACCACTTGACCTAATATACAATTGGTCTTGTGACCTCTTAGTCTAATAACCAAAAGGTCTAATGACTACTTGGTCTAATAGCCAATTGGTCTCATGTCTAGATGGGCTAATCGTCGCTTGGTCTAATTTTCATTTGTTTAAATTCACACCTGGTGTAATGTCCATTTAGTCTAATATAGCACCATTCATTATGATTTATTTGACCTATAATTAACAAGTATGGTAATGAATAAATAAATACGCCATGCATCAGTTAATACATGTCGCAAGGATCCGGAGGGGTAGAGCCAGGGTAGGGCTGGTGGGCGCAAAACCTCACCGTGAATGACTACCGACGACGAGATATTCGCCCATTGAATGAATTCTAATACAAAAATAAATCTTATAATTATCGATTATAGATGATGAAAGTTACACCATACTCATTATCATTACCTCGCCGCATGCACATTTACAGATACACAACAAAAACTGTGGTGTTGACCGGTGTACATAGAGGACCACACCAGTTGTTTTACACCGGTGTTAAATTGGTGGTGTTAGTTTTACACACATAGGTGTTATTCGATAATTTTTGTTGTTATATTTACACTCTTTGGTGGTTTGTTCAATCTCTAGGGTGTAGTTTTAACACCTCAGGGTGTGGTCCTCTGTTAACACCAACTGGTGTCAGTTTTAACATCACAGATTTTACAGTGTACTAATACCTTGGTCACATTTGCTCTACGGCGGCCGTACGGCGAGTCGAAAACAGCCGTTTCATTCATTTTTATTCAAACCACCTATATATTTAGCTAGTACAAAATGTTAAAACGGCTGGTTTCGACTCGCCGTACGGCCGCCGTAAAACAAATGTGACCATGGTATAAGTTTTGGGTGAACAATAAGCTGGAGACCTGGTAGCTTATAATCATGATAATGGTTGAATGGCGGGTTTCATCTGAATAACATTATTATGAAGAAAGGAACGAAAATACAATGTAATTGGTTGTGTGGATACTTATCTGATGTAAACATGCCTCTTTTATAATCATTATCATACACAATTACGGACAATACTAGAACTTGACAGAAAATGAGCTAATAGCTATGCAGTTATGCGGAATTCCAAAAAGTTACAAAGCCATTAGAACATGCAATTTTGTTTTGAATGTTTTGTTAGTTGTCATTAATCTTCTCATTCTATTTTTCTCCTCCTCCTTAAAATGGATTGGCAGGGTTCCAAGCCCACCAGGGAAATCAGGATTTTTTTCTTTTCTCTTCTTTACATTTTTACAGTCAGGGAAAAATCAGGGAATTTGATTTTTCTAAATACCTCAAATCAGGGAGAAATGCCTCAAAGGAGGACAGAATCAGGAAATTTTTATCGGCCCAAAAGTCGAAAGCACGATAGCCAGTCAGTCTCTATTAATATTTTGTTGCATATCAAAACAACATCCACTAAATGACTAGTTTTATTGTTGATTTCATTGTAGCCTCTTTGACTGCAGTACAAGTATTGGTACGTAAATTGTAATTAAAAATATTACCTTGAAATTAACTGAAACAACTTAGAAAACATGCGAAACTGGAAATGGGTTTAAATAATTATCAGGGAATTTTAAACTTCTGAGAAAATTCAGGGATTTTTTTTTTTGAAAAGCTGGGAACCCTGATGGGGGGGGGTAACGGGCGCCCGATCCCTAAGATTAGATTTGTCCCTAACAAACTATTTGAAGAAATCGCAGTTTTGTATGTGGTTACTTATGGTAGCAAGATACGTTTTTTCGATGCCGTATGTTTCTTTTCACCCTTTTCGTTTCCTTTCCCCCTATTTTCCTTTTTTTCTCCTCCCTTTACCCCTTTTCCTTCTCTTTTCCCCTTCCTTTGCTCTCCCTTCACTTCGGTTCCTGCACCGCCAATAAATATACCCATTTTCCCTTCTCCTTTCTGAGTAGGAGAAGCCTTGAAGGGATATGCAAGACTTGCCTTTGGAAGTTTTAAAACTCCCATGTCGTCTGAGATGCAAGCCAAGTTCGACAATTATTATGAGATAATTGAGCCTTGGTATAGGTAGACAATTTAGTTTTCCGGCACAAATCTAATCTGAAACTCTTCTCCAATCAAGCACGTGCAAGCGTGCTTGTGAAGATTCGAAGCCAGTGCGCGGAAAGTAACTTAAACAAATTTCACCAGAAAATTGAAAACAAGTCACCAAACTTTTAAAAATTAGACAAAGTGGCATGTTGACGAAATAATGTTCGACTATCTGGAGATTAGCCGAAGAGAAATTAAACCAAGTGGAAATTAGACGAAATGGAAATTAGACCAACTGCACATTAGACCAACTTCACATTTGACCAACCGGACATTAGACCAACTTCACATTAGAAAAACTGCAATATAGACTACATGAATAATGGACCAAGTGACGATTAGACCAACTGGTATTAGACCAACTAGTATTAGACTAACCGACTATTTGACGAAATGGCAATTAGACCAAATAAAAATTAGACCAAGTGACGATTAGCCCAGCTGGGCATTAGACCAAGTAGTCATTAGACCAATTGGCTTTAATTAAGACCCATAGTAAACCACAACCTTGGACCAAGCATGGTTATGCTGGTGTAAGGTTTAATTTGACTTCTGGTGTAAGAATACGCGCCATCGATTCTCTGGCCCATATTCTGCATGTTCTGAAGTAATGGGGAGCCAAAAATTCAAAATTTCTGTCTGTATTGTATATTTCATATGATTACTTTAATGTTTCCTTTTGCTTTCAAAACGAAGAATAGTACCTCAAAATACTACAGCTATCATTCCCAGAAAATTATGAACAATCTGAATGTTAAATCATTTAATAAATTGTATGTGTGTTTTTAGGCATTTGTGCCCAAATTGGTTATTCATTGTTAAACCAAAACTTTAAACCATGCTCTAATTTAAACCCGAGCTCAGAATACGGGCCTATGAAACGCATATGAGAAACGACTTTGGTCCGGGTAAAATTAGATTCAGCCCATATTGACACCATCTTGTATTAACCATGTTAACATTTGTCACCTGTGGGAGCGTTCCATCACATTTTGTCTAACAAGTTGTCAGATCTGACAACTTTCGTTTATTTTGATTGGCTGAGAAGCACTGTTACTATGGTAACTGTCGGATGAAACGTCTGACAAGTCCTTTCATGAAACGCTGAAACTCTGATCTCTGTAACTTTCACTGTTGTTTTTACACCATCTCAGGCAATCCGGTGATATTTCAGGTGGGTGTTTCATAAAGATGTTCGTAAGATACGAATGACTTTACGCACTACTGGTGATCCTTTCTTGTGCTATGTGATATCCCTATGCAATTGTTTCATGGCCCAAGAACATGTTCCAGTCGTGCGTAAAGTCATGCGTAACATTTCCGAACATCTTTATGACACATCCACCAGGTATATTCTGTAGGTGTGTGTTTGTGTGTTTTTTAAGTAATATCTTTTAATGAATGGTGAGATCGATGTATTGTATATGTACTTCTCGTGTAAAAAAATATATGATTTCTATTTTTGCATATACATTAAGTATTCTAGTATGGTTTAATGTTGTTATATATCGCTGTCTTTCACTAAAAACTATTGAAATAAATGACGTTTTGTGGATATTTTTGCTTTGTTTTGTTTTGATTTTTATTCAAACGAAAAAGTGGCTAGGGCGAACTACAAATCCATGTACGTGCACTGGTATACAGATTGGTTAGCTGGTCTGGGGCCATGGATATCCCAAAATCTATACGACTAAGAAAAAATGAAAAAAGGAAAGAAGAAAGGAAAAGTGATTAATACCGGCGCCCTGTGGCGTTACCATGGTAATGAAATTTTGAACACATTTATGAATGAATCTTGCTCGTCTTCCCTTAAGATGAATATTTGTGCCAACTCTCATGAGCACTGGCTAATAAATGATGAAGTAGTTCGAATCGCAAGGCTTACACCTAATATTCGCCATATAATGATGTTATCATGGAAACGTGATTTCTGAAACACACAAAAATATGAAGAGCTCATATGCAAAAGGGGTTAGGTCCATTTTTCATCAAATTTGATTTTTTATGTCTCAATGTATAGATTTGTAGTAGCAGTATAAGATGATACAAAATAAAAGCTGAAATTCCTATTAAAAGTGAACTAAAATGGCAAAGAAAAATCACCTTTTTTTCCAAAGGAGTTATGTTATTTCAGCTTAGTTGCATAAGGGGTAAGGTCCACACAGATTTTTTTTCTGGGGGAGGGGAGAGTATCTTAAAAAATATGAAGACAGGTAGATTTCTCTTATACCCAGTTTTATGTTATTATGGTAGGGTATCATGAAAATTTAGTTTCGCATAAGAATATTGCAATATGGGGGAATTAAACAAATGATTTTCTTGGAGTAGAGCTAACCCTTTTTGCAATCAGACTCTTCTGAAGAACTCATTTGTCAAAAGGGGTTCGGTCCATTTTTGTCTCGCCTGCATAGCAGAGCGACACTATTGGCGCCGCTTTTCCGACGGCGGCGGCGTCAACATCAAATTTTAACCTAAGGTTAAGTTTTTGAAATGACATCATAACTTAGAAAGTATATGAACCTATTTCATGAAACCTGAACATAAGCTTAATCAATTACATCCTGCCTGACTTTCAGGTCACATGACTAAGGTCAAAGGTCATTCAGGGTCAATGAACTTAGACCATGTTGGAACAATTATTTTCAAAATCTTAACAGAAGGCAAGTTTTTGAAATTACATAACCTAGAAAGTATATGGACCTATTTCGTGAAACTTTGACATAAGTTTAATCAAGTATTCGTAAACATCCTGTTTGAGTTTCAGATCACGTGACCAAGGTCAAAGGTCATTTATGGTCAATGAACTTTGGTCAAGTTGGGGGTATTTGTTGAAATACTATTATAATTTTGAAAATTTATGGATCTAGTTCATGAAACTTAAACATTAGGTTAATCAAGTACCACTACATATCCTGTGCGAGTTTCAAGTCACATGACCATGGTTAGTGGTCATTTAAGGTCAATAAACTTTGGCCGTTTTGGGGGTATTTGTTAAATTACCATCCAAACTCTGGAAGTTTATGGATGTAGTTCACAAAACTTGGACATAAGAGTAATCAATTATCACTGAACATCCTGTACGAGTTTCAGGTCACATGACCATGGTCAGTGGTCATTTAAGGTCAATGAACTTCGGCCATGTTGGGGTAATTGTTGAATTGCCATCATAACTTTGACAATTATGGATAATGCAAATGAAATGTGTACATGTGTGTACACATCGACAAGTCTTAGGTCACTGTTCAAATGTCATTTATGGTCAATGAACGTGGTATTTTGCCATTATATGAATGGTGTTTTTGTGAATGATTATTTAATAGTAATTTTCAAAGTTAGCACTGCTGCTATATTAAATCGCGTAATGCAGGCGAGACTGCCAGAGGCGTTCCACTTGTTCATAAATTTTATTATTTTCTGTCTTTAAAGTGATTGGTTAACATTGGTTTGACTTTTAAAAAATCTGAGCTAGAAGGTCACACTTGTCACCTGTGTCTGTGATATGTTCCGAAAATGAAGCCCAGAAAAAAATTACGTTCGAAAATGATTATTTAGTGCTTCATAAATTGAAATATAAAGTGACCGGAAACATCATCTTAATTTCATTCCATACCCTTATGTGTACTATTTAGGTGTCTATAAGACGCCTATTTACAAAATCGGGGTTTGCCTTGTAGTTTAACCTTTTTATTCTCAATAATGGTTGTTTTCAGGGTTTATTAGTTCTAATACATGCACTTGTACACATGTTTCATCTTGGTTTGAGAATTTTTTAAATCGGCTGCTCACAAAGTTAAACAATACCTTTAAACCTCTAAATCTTTAGTCACTCTGATAATACCAAGGACAATTGAAATTCAAATGAAATCGTGAATGAAAGTGACAAAGAAAAATCACTTTTTTAATAAGAAGAGATTGGATTCATTTCAGTTTACTTGCAAAAGGGGTTAGGTCCACAATGCCAACTGTAAAAAAATATATAGAAAAGAATTGAAGACCCAATGTAAATAAGTTAGAATAAAAAAACATGGTTTTCTCGAAATGGTCCAAAGTGGACCTAACCCCTTTTGCACCTAAATTCTTCATAAATTGCACATCTTTACCAAAGACCAAAGTATGTGCAAAATTTCATAAGCATTGATTGAAAATTGAGGAACTGAGGAAGTATTTTGAACCACAAGATTTTTACGAAATATTTGACATAATATATGACACCATGCTTAAAACAAAATTTCAAACATGAGAAAATTATGTCTTGCACATCTTTATCCCAAGGCCAACGAACGTTCCGAATTTCATCAAAATTGGTTAGAAATTAAGGAAGTAGCTCGATGCACAAATTTGCAACGAACCGACGCACCGTACGCTGATTCCTATAACATGTATAAAGCCCTTCAAACTTCGTTTTGCGGGCGTATAAATGTACCAGAACATGTAAAATCTATTAACTAAATCAACATTCTTTAATGAAACTGCCATTTTTTTCCTCGGTCACAGCTTTTTTAAAGCATTTTTTTTTCCTTTTTTCGCCATACATGTACCTCACATTTTCGGATCACTATCCCATCAAATTCTCGAGCGACCAAGAAATCACAAATGGTCACAATGACCATGGACCTACAGAGTGGTAGGTCCATGCAATGACCAAGCGTGAATGTAGCCTGAGGGACAAATAAATGTGAATAGCCAATTTACAATTTGAATGAATCATCTTTCAATAGGAAACCTATTCATGAAGTCAAACCATTGTTCGGGTTTATTGTGAACATAGAATACAACCTACCTTTACGACTTTAGTCACGAGATGTCACAAAATAAGTCTCCTTTATCCGAATGCAGACGTGCTCTAATAAATGCTAGTCCAATCAAATGCTCGTGCATTCCTTTTGAATAATGCCCCCCTCCCCCTCCGTGCCATCATCAATAGCATGTTCTTTCTCAAGTTGTTTGGCCATTATTTGCTAATACTCTATGTATTAGGTATGTACAGCGGAAGTACATATTTGCTTTCGGTAAATTTTTTTCGACATTTATACCCTTCAAATATGAAATTTGAGCATTTTAAAGCGTGAATTACACATTGAGAAATCCACTTGTAACGTTATTTTTTAGCATTACAACAGCGTAAATCACATAATGTGAAATCTCCTTCAGATATTAAATTTGAGCGTGAATACATTATGAACGTCCACGCTGTTGAGGTGTTCACATTGTGAAATTTGAACATTTAAAAGTGTGAAGTACACTCTCAGCTAGTCCAATATGTGAACACGATGTAAACACTCACACTGGAGGAGTGTCCATAGCAAGGTATTATCTTGATCTTGATTACTCTGACAGTGTAAATTACATTGTCCACTATGTGAACATGCTGTGAACTTTAACACTGTCGAGGTGTTCGCGGTGAGGTACTGTCTTAATTTGTAATATTTTACAGGTCTTAATTACATTTCTACATAGTCTACTACGTGAACACACTGTCTAGCACTCCCATCTTTCTCGGAGACTATACCCTTTTTACACACGCTAAAATTTTCTTAACCCCGTACTATAGGTGGGGCTAAATTGTTATTTAGCCCCACCTATAGTACGGGGTTAAGGTTAGCCCACAGAGCATTTTTGCAAAGTGGGCTAACCCCACCTTTAGTACGAGATTAATTGGCCCTGCAAAAAAGCAGGGTTATCCCAGCAATTGCGGTGCTAAGAGCGATAGTGTAAGATCGCTAGTGTAAAACGAAAGTGGGCTAACCTTAACCCCGTACTATAGCTAAATGGCAATTTAGCTCCACCTATAGTACGGGGCTAAAGAAATGTTCGAGTGTGTAAAAAGTGTACGAGTGAAGTACTTGTACTACGAATGATCGACAAATGTATTTAAAGCATGAGCTAGCAGTAATCCGGGGTTTGCGAGTTTCGTGTGTGAAAAGCAAGCATTCCTTATCCGGGGTTAGCAATAACAATTTGGCATGTGTGGAAAGGGGGAAAATAGTACGGAGTTAAGGATAATATGGGGTTAGCGATAGTCCGGGGCTAAAAAAATCCTCTGTAAAAAGGGTAATATTTGGCTTGCGGTTGTATATGTGTGTGGGTGCGTGTATTTATGTGGGGTGCGAGTGTCGGGGGAAAATAAATGAGGTTGGAAATGGGTATATGCAAAAAGAAGAGATTCCCTCAGATGTGAAGTTGAAAAAAAAACCATTCAGGGCGATTCCATACGTGTCGTAAGGGACAATTTCTAGTCTCTTAGCTGATTGCTTGAGCAATGAAAAATTATTTTGGTCAATAATAAAGTCAAAGTGGGTAGTCATGTGAAATACTGATTGCCAACAAAAATCTTTTGATTATGGCTGAATTAAGGGCGAAAATGTTGTGTGTCGTACGGGACGCATAAATGTCACGTACGACACGCAACATTTTCCCCTCTAATTCACCCATGGACAGCATATTTTTGCTGGTTGTCATTTTTTCATATGTCTACCCAGTAGTACTCTATTATTACCACAAAACAAATGGAAGTTATTCTTTTGTTTGGACAATAGATTGAAAAATGTTGCGAAAATAACTGATTTTTCTAGCATGGAATCGCCCTTCATTGAATACCGGGGAAAATTTATTGTCTTGTTAACATGGTTAAGTAACTCTGAACCTACTCCGTTTTTGAGGCCACGTATATGTACTCAAAGAACATAGTTGTTTTCAAACATATCTCGGGGAGGAGTTTCATCAGTGGGCACAAGGGGTAGAAAAGGGAGCCGGGAGGGGGAATCCCAAACTCCACTTATTGTGTCAATGTGTGCAATGTATACATCATAGTCAAATATAGATGTGGCTTTTGCCTGTAAGTCATATAAGACCTCCATTCACTCCATCATTGGTGATTTCAAGTTCAGTGTTGACCTTTTTGGTGTTAGTGTTAGGTCAACTTTTACATGAATATAACACCAAACACAGAATGAAGAGGCTCCTGAGAAGTCACTCACTGGGTGTTGAGATGTCAATAATCTGATCTGGATCAGTTTAACAAACTCAGAATTAGTTTTGGAGCTACAGGAAGCAATCCAAATTTCAACACCAACACCAAGAGTATGCACCGGACTTTAAGTCATCCATTGTTTTGTTGTTTTTCTTTCTTTCTTTTTAGGGCTGAGCGTATTGGAATATGAGGACGATTTCATACCTGCCAACATTTAAAAAATACAACCAGCAGTCGGGTCCAAGGGGTCACTTAGGCCTCCGGCGGGGTCCTGGTGCAGAGCCCCCGGCGGAGTTTAAGCGGTAGCGTCCCTGAAGCTACCTGGACATTAGCAACTTTAAAGGCTAATAAAAAAAAACAATTTTCACACTTAAGATTACTGTAGTGAAGGTTGCAAAATCGTTTTAAAGATAATCAATTAATTGTGTCAAAAAATCTAAGCTGGCTTCCAAAAATTGATTCTAAATTGACTGCTGTTATTTGAAGCGGTTACAGCTTATTTCAGATCGTTCTGGGAGATGCGATTTTGGTGTCCAAACCACTGGTTTTAAGGGTCAAAATAATACATTAGGACAAGTTTTAAAAAAAGTCAGTGCTCTGGTATGACCAAAAATGTAATATGGCTTCCAAAAATTGATTCTAAAATGGCTGCTGATACTTTAAAGTGACATAGCTCATTTTATATCCACCTGTGAGATTTGATTTCGGTGTCAAAACTATGGTTTCAAGGGTCAAATTATATATTACAAGTTACAATGACAGTCAGTCGTCTAGTATGTCCAAAATTCCAAGATGGCTTCCAAATATGGAGTAAATAAATGTATGATGTTACAAAAGAACATAGTTTGTTCATTATCTGTCCTGGGAATATAAATTTGGTGTCTAAACAATGGTTTAAAGTGTCAAGTGATATACTAGGCTAAGTTACAAGACCAGTCAGTTGTCTGTATGTTTAAAAAAAATCCAAGATGACTTTTTAAAAACATGGGGTGTAATTTGACTGTTGTTACTTAAAAGCGCATACATTCGTAAATCCGAAGGTTCGTTAGTCCGAAAACGAAATGGGGTTCGTAATTCCGAAGGTTCGTTAGTCCTAAAAAGAAGTGAGGTTCGTAATTCTGGAGGTTCGTTTATCTGAAAACAAAATGAGGTTCGTAATTCCAAAGGTTTGTTAGTCCGAAAAGGAAATGATTAACGAACCTTATTTCGTTTTCGGACTAACGAACCTTATTTCATTTTCGGATTAACGAACCTTTGGAACAACGAACCTTATTTCGTTTTCGGATTATCGAACCTTCGGAACATCGAACCTTATTTCATTTTCGCATAATCGAACATTCGGTATAACGCCACAAATGTTTGGATTAACGAACCCTTTTACGATTTTGGATTAACGAACATCGAGGTATAGACCAATTTCACGGCCGGTTTATGTATTTGGCCCTCTATCGGTGACGCCATTGCTGCGGTGGGCAAGTGCGCTGACCGCGATTGGCTCTGTGTACAAATTCAATGAAAGATTACAGATAAGCTCTGATATTGTGTCATTAACTTCATCATAAATCAATAAAATAAAGCATGGACACCTGGGTAGACGATGTGAGACAATGGCCATATTTGACCGATGAAGGTATGATAAATTTTTGCACTTTGGCTACTTTTTCCCCTTAGTTTTGTCAGTAAAAGTGAGTTGATGACCAAGAATCGCTGTTGGTTTATCGGGAACTCACTTCTTGTTGCTGGTAAATTGTGTTAGAGTAGCGGGAGAGTGAACGAGACATAGAGTGAGAGAGAGAGAGAGGATGAGAGAGAGGATGAGAGGGGGGAGAGAGTATGTGTGAGAGGAGGGGGATAGTGAGAGGGGAGAGGGGAATAGTGAGAAAGGGGGGGGGTAGTGAGAGAGAGAGAGGGGGGCTAGCGAGAGTGTGAGAGAGGGAGAGAGAGGGATAGTGTTATACAGAGAAGGGGATAGTGAGAGGGAGAGAGAGAGAGGGACTGATATTTTCATCTAAGCATGATCAAATAAATCCCCCTCCCTCCCCCCCCCCACAAAAAACCACCACCATCATATTTTATGCAGGCCTATAAGTATCCAAAAGGAGAGGGTAAGGCAAGAGAATAAAACAGAGAGGAAGGAGAAAGGAGGAAGGGGAAGAGAGGGCCAGGGCCCTGTTTCATAAAAAGTTGTTATGATAGCAACTCCTGCTGGAATGTTAACTACCATGGTAACAGTGAGAATGCCCATTTCATAAAAAAAGTTATGATAGCAACTCTTGCTGGAATGGCAACTTTTATTATAAAAGCCAATCAGGAAGCAGAATTCTCACTTTTGCCATGGCAGTTACCATTCCAGCAGGAGTTGCTATCATAGCAACTCTTTATGAAACAGGGCCTTGAATGGCTTTTTTTGGTGAAAGTTGTCATTCCAGCAAGAGTTATTGTAACAGCTCTTTATGAAATGGGGTCCAGATCCAACAACATAATGCTTTTTTCATCTAAGTAAATCTACCTATGGGCCATCCACCCCCCCCCCCCCTCTCTCTCTCTCTCTCACACACACACACACACATAAACACACTTTCTTTTCTATCTCTGACTACAAACAGAGTAAAAGGATGCAGGGAGTACGGCTTCACACACAAACAGGCTTCATGAGTCCAAGGCGAGTGAATTTCACATTCACTTTGCTTCCAATCCTGAAGCTTTCTCCAATTGTTGTGGCAATTGAACACAGCACAGCTGCGACCTGAACTTCTCCGATTAATGCTCATTGTGAATCTTACAAGAAATCTGCTCAATTGGTCCAAAATAAAAAAAAAATCGAACGAATGTACCAAATACCCTATTGACTTGTGTACTATAAAAGTTGATTCGCCCACCGCAGCATGGCGACCAGTCTGCTGCCCTCTCACACATCGACCCGTTGTGAAATTGGTCTATAGGCAATTTACGTGTTTCGGAATTACGGATCTTTGAAGTAAAGAACCTTCGGAATTAGGAAGTGTAACCACTTAAAAGTATACATAGTTCAACCCAAGGCCAAGGCATTTCAAACTTTAATAGGTGAGAGTGAGCGAACTGAGCGAACAGAAATTTTTACTTTTGTACATGAAAAACAAAAATAATTTCATGGTAGATTCAAAAATAATTATATAGTTACCTTTGTACATATAATTATTATTATTATTAATATTGAATTATTATTATCATAATTTATCTAACTAAAGAATTAAGCGCGAGCTGAAATTTTTAATATACTGACAGGTCTGCAAAGTAAGCTGTTAAGTACTAAATTCAGAATTTTTAATGACTCATGAATATGATACATAACTCACCGATCAAATATTGCGAGCGCAGAGCGCGAGCTCAAAAATTTGTGATATTCCAATCTGAGAATTGGACATTCTAAACATTTTTTTTGTAAACAGGAACATACTGAGTACCTTACATGTACCTAACAATAATTGATGCAAGTGCAGAACGCGAACCAAAAATTTGTGATATTCTAACCTGAAATTCTAAACATTTTTGTAACCATGAATAGGATTAATACTGAACTAAACAATAATTGATGCAAGCGCGAAGCAAAATTTTGCAATTTTCGAACCTAAAATGTATTATAATTTACTATAAAAAATGTATTTTATTTTAAAAGGGCATATTTCATTTGGAAAATAAGCATTTTCGATTTTGGAAAAGGGGCAGTTTTTCCTATAAGGATTTTTTCGGGGGGGGGGGGGGCAAGAGAGCACAAGTTGAAATTTTCGAATGCTCACCTGAAAATGAGTCACTTTTGGGACTCGTCTCCGTATTCATGTTTCTTTTCCTGCTCACAACCCCTTTTATATTTCAATTTTCATTTCTTGTATCTTCTACACTTATTTTACCTCAAAAACCGGAATAAAGAATATCTAACAAAATTAAGTTATATTCCCTCTTTCTCACCTCTTTACAAATATCAGAACCCCCCCCCCCCTTCAAAAAAGAGAGAGAAGTTCCACCACCAAGAATAAACTTAGAAAAGGAAAAGGAAAGGTATAAATGAGTAAATGTGATATCATTTTCTTCACATATTGTTACAATCTATCACAAAAATTAGCTTTTCTTATAGTAAGTGGGTGAAACATTTTGCTTGCTTCAATCGCTTTCAGCTTCTTTTGGCAGAAATTTTGCTCTACAGTGCGTATCAAAAAAACGGGACAGATTTGAAGTCGTTAGAATTTTTGTTTCGAATTTCAATGTCTATATTTTTGTGTTAATAGGTGCTCTAAGATCTAATCTTTCATATGCTATTAAAAACATTAGTTTTGTTCATGCTTGAGCGAACACGAAATGTTTTTGTCTGGGTTTAAAAAGGAGGCTTGCGACAAAATGGCATAAAATAATAAATATGATGATCTGACTTCTTGCTAATTAGCAGACTTCCTCTTAACCTTTTCATTATCTTTGCCATAATTTTCAAAATCATGCGGTCAAAATTCATTTTCAGATCTATTTGCTTGAATTGTTCTATTGTTGTTTCTTTTTAATATGCTTTCTGTTCAACCGAAGTATGGGAGAGCGTGAATTTTTTTTCGAATCCTTTCATTGTTTCATTTCATATCACAAAATTTGATATTGTAATAAAAAATGGGAATATTTGCATGCTCACTTCGCTTGCTCACAACTTTTTTAATACATTTTACCCGATCTAGCATATCTAGCCCCTTTCAAAACTGACCCAATACACCATTGTCATTGAAAGACATGAATTCCTTCCTGTGTTTCCTGTCAAGCAATTAAACTTGGTCAAGGAATCGATGACCCCTTGATAAATAGATTCATGTCTTTTAAAGGTACATAACATAATTTTTTCACGTAATAAAAGGATTTGAATAATCACAAGTTTTCCCAATTACTAATGCAAATCTTCTTGCTTGGGTTGACAAAAAAAATCTTCTTTTCTCAGTTACTTATGAAGGAAAAATAAAATGCAAGAGAAGTTTAAATGAAAAAAACAACAAATAATTCAAGTAAATAAATAGATTTTTAAATAAAATTTGACAGCATAATTCGAAAATTGTGGGACAGATAATGAAAAAGTTAAGAGGAAGTCTCCTGATTAGCAAGAAGTCTGATCATCATATTACTCTGCAATTCTGGCGCAAGCCTCTTTTTGAACCCCCAACAAAAACGTCCCGTGTTCGCTCAAGCATGAATAATTTGTTTTTTCTTAATTGCATTTCAAAGATAAGACCTTAGAGCACCTATTCACACCAAAATATAGACATAATTTGAAACAAAAAATTTATAGGCTTTTCAAATCTGTCCTGTTTTTTTTTATACGCACTGTATATATATATGCCATGCTTCGCCCCTCAAAACTTTTGGTTCACTATGCCATTGTCATAACCCATTTGGATATGACAAAATTGAAGATTGTGTTCAAGTTTACCAAATCTTTTCAGAACATTAAGATTTAAAACATTCTTCTTGGCCATAGAAAATAATACAAGGAAGGTCCTTGTTATTATTTTTTATGAAAATTGTTGTCAAAACTAGCTGTCAGATCTGTCAGAATTATTCCTGTCATCAAATCACTGTAATCTTTATCATAAGATTATTATCATTAATATCATTAGTCATGATCACAACATGCTATTTTTCATCATTACTGTTTTCTTTGTCACATACATAAATATGATGATAATTCTTGATGATGGTGATAATCACAATTTATGGCACTGCTAGTACACTTACTTCTGCTGACTGGAATTAGTGCCATTGAATATAAAGAACAATTACTAATAACATAGTAACATTTATAATTACTTATATAAAAACAAATTAAAAGTACAAAAAACAAAATGCCTTGAAAATGCCTAGAACTTTCAAAGCTCAAAATCCTCAAGGCCAAGGCCCTCTCAATGCCAAGGCTTGAATGTTCAAGGCCAAGGCTTTGAAAAAGTAGGCCTTAAGGGGCCTTAAGGCCAAGGCCGAGCATCAATGCACTACAACACGGATGTGAACACGATGTGAACACTCACACTGTAGGAGTGTCCGTAGCAAGGTATTATCTCGAACTTGGTTATTCTAACAGTGTGAAGTACATTGCCACATTGTGCACTGTGTGAAGAACTATGAACTTCCACACTGTCGAGGTGTTCGCGGTGAGGTACTGTCTTAAATTGTAATATTACATTTCTACATAGTCTACTACGTGAACAAACTGTCTAGCACTTCAATCTTTCTAGGAGAGATATTTGGGCTTGTGGTTGTATGTGGGTGTGTGTATGTATGTGGGGTGCGTGTGTCGGAGAAAATAAATGAGGTGGGAAATGGGTATATGCAAAAAGAAGAGATTCCCTCAGATGTGAAGTTGAAAAAACATTCAGCGCGATTCAATACGTGTCGTACGGGACATTTTGTCGACAATTTCTAGTCTCTTAGATGATTGCTTGAGCAATGAAAAATTATTTTTGGTCAATAATAAAGTTATAGTGGGTATAGTCATGTGAAAAACTGATTACCAACAAAAAAAATATTTGATTATGGCTGAATTAAGGGCGAAAATGTTGTGTGTCGTACGGGACTCGGAAATGTCCCGTACGACACGCAACATTTTCACCTCTAATTCACCCATGGACAGCATATTTTTCTTGGTTGTCATTTTTTCATATGTATCCCCAGTAGTACTCTATTATTACCACAAAACAAATGGAAGTTCTTCATTTGTTTGGACAATAGGTTGAAAAATGTTGCGAAAATAACTGATTTTTCTAGCATGGAATCGCCCTTCATTGAATACCGGGGAAAATGTATTGTCTCGTTAACATGGTTAAGTTACTCTGAACCTACTCCGTTTTTGAGGCCACGTATATGTACTCAAAGAACATAGTTGTTTTCAAACATACCTCGGGGAGGAGATCAATCAGTGGGCACAAGGGGTAGAAAAGGGAGCCGGGAGGGGGAATCCCGAACTCCACTTATTGTGGCAATGTGTGCAATGTATACATCATAGTCAAATATAGATGCCAATAAGTCATACAAGACCCCCATTCACTCCATCATTGGGTGATTTCAAGTTCAGTGTTGACCTTTTTGGTGTAGGTGTCAATTTTTACATGAATATAACACCAAACACAGAAGTCACTCACTGGGTGTTGAGATGTCAATAATCTGATCTGGATCAGTTTAACAAACTCAGAATTCATTTATGAGGTAGAGGAAGCAATCCAAATTCCAACACGAACACCAACACCGGACTTTAAAGGTCAAGTCCACCCCACAAAATTGTTGATTTGAATCGATAGAGGTAAATCCAACAAACATAATGCTGCCAATTTCATCGAAATCGGATGTAAAGTAAGAAAGTTATGATATTTCAAAATTTCGCTTATTTTTCAAAAAACAGTTGAATTCCCAACTCAGTGATATGCAAATGAAAGAGTCTATGATGTCCTTCACTCACTTTTACTTTTTTTTTATTGTTTGAATTATATAACATTTCAATTTTTACAGATTTGATATTTAGGACCAACTTGACGTAGCCATAAATGTTAAAATAATTTTAGCTCCACATGTTCAGGGAGGAATAAAATTTTGTTTCACATGACAATGAGGAGAAAATTAGAATTTGTCATATGATAAAATACAAAAGAAATAGTGAGTGGAGGATGTCATCAGTCTGCCAATTTGCATATAACTGTTTTATGAAATTAAGCGAAAGTTTAAAAATCATAACTTTATTTTACATCCGATTTGATGAAATTTTCAGTGTGTTTTGTCGCTTAGGCCTCCGGCGGGGTCCAGGTGCAGAGCCCCCGGCGGAGCTTAAGTGGTAGCGTCCCTGAAGCTACCTGGACATTAGCAACTTTAAAGGCTACTAAAAAACAAATTTCACACTTAAGATTACTGTAGTGAAGGTTGCAAAATCGTTTTAAAGATAATCAAGTAATAGTGTCAAAAAATCTAAGCTGGCTTCCAAAAATTGATTCTAAATTGACTGCTGTTATTTGAAGCGGTTACAGCTTATTTCTGGGAGATGCGATTTTGGTGTCCAAACCACTGGTTTTAAGGGTCAAAATAAAACATTAGGACAAGTTTTAATAAAAGTCGGTGCTCTGGTATGATCAAAAATGTAATATGGCTTCCAAAAATTGATTCTAAAATGGCTGCTGATACTTTAAAGTGACATAGCTCATTTTATATCCGCCTGTGAGATTTGATATCGGTGTCCAAACTATGGTTTCAAGGGTCAAATTATATATTACAAGTTACAATGACAGTCAGTCGTCTAGTATGTCCAAAATTCCAAGATGGCTTCCAAAAATTGAGTAAATAAATGTATGATGTTACTTATAAAAAAGAACATAGTTTGTTCATTATCTGTCTTGGGAATATAAATTTGGTGTCTAAACAATGGTTAAAAGTCTCAAGTGATATACTAGGCTAGGTTACAAGACCAGTCAGTTGTCTGTATGTTTAAAAAACTCCAAGATGACTTTTTAAAAACATGGGGTGTAATTTGACTGTTGTTACTTAAAAGCGCATACATTCGTAATTCCGAAGCTTCGTTATTCCGAAGATTCGGATATTCCGAAGGTTCGTTAGTCCGAAAAAGAAGTGAGGTTCGTAATTCCGGAGGTTCGTTAATCCGAAAACAAAATGAGGTTCGTAATTCCAAAGGTTTGTTAGTCCGAAAAGGAAATGATTAACGAACCTTATTTCGTTTTCGGACTAACGAACCTTCGGAACAACGAACCACATTTTGTTTTCCGATTAACAAACCTTCGGAACAACGAACTTTATTTCGCTTTCGGATTAACAAACCTTCGGAATATCGAACCTTATTTCGTTTTCGCATTATCGAACCTTCGGAATAACGCCACAAATGTTTGGATTAACGAACCCTTTTACGTTTTCGGATTAACGAACATTGAGGTATAGGCAATTAACGTGTTTCGGAACTACAAACCTTCGGAATTACGAAGTGTAACCACTTAAAAGTATACATAGTTTATTAGAAATACACCTTGGAGCTATGATTTTGCTGTCTGCACTAGAGTTAAAAAGGGTCAATTAATACATTGGGTTAAGTTGGAAGGACAGTCAGGTGTGTTCAAAAATCGAAGATGGCTTAAAATATTCGCCATGTAATGATGTTACCATGGAAACATGATTTCTGACACACACACAAATGTCTCGCACATCTTTACCTCAAGACCAAAGTATGTGCACAATTTGGCATTGATTAAAAACTGAGGAAGTATTTCGAACCACAAGATTTTTACCCAATTTTGGCATATGTTACCCTGGTCAAACAAAATTTTCAAACATTAGAAAATTGTGTCTTGCACTACTTTACCCCAAGACCAACGTATGTTCCGAATTTCATGAAAACTGTTATAAATTAAGGTAGTAGCTCGATGCACAAATTTGCAACGGACCGACGTACCGTACGCTGATTCCTATATACCCCTTCAAAATTCGTTTTGCGGGGGTTTAATATGATATCAGAATAAGTAAAAATCTATTTCCTAGATCAAACTTTCTTTAAAGAAATTGTCAATTTTTCCTCGGTCGCAGCTTTTTAAAAGTATTTTTAGCCTTATTCACCATGCCTGGCCACCCTCACGTTTTCGACTCACTATCCCACCGAATTCTCGAGCCACCAAGAACTTGCAAAGGGTCAAAACGACCAAGTATGAATAAAGCCTCATGGGCAAATAAATGTGAATAGCCACTTTACATAAATGAATCATCTTTCAATATTAAACCTATTCAATAGATGAAATTATTCTTCGGGTGTATTGTGAATACAGACTTTAGCCTACTTTTACGACTTTAGTCACGAGCCGTCACAAAAAAGCACAAGAATGTCTCCTTTATCCGAATGCAGACGTGCTCTAATAAACGCTAGTCCACTCAAATGATCATGCATTGCTTTTGAATAATATCCCCCCCCCCATGGAATCATCAATCGCATATTTTTCTCAACTTGATCGGCCTCCTTTCGAATTCAGAGATTATTTGCCAATATACAGCGGAAGTACATATTTGCTGTTTTTAGAATTTTTTTTTCATCGTTAGTATCCATTTTTGTGTGTGAGAGAAGTCAGAGGCAGATTTCGCTCTACAAGAGGTTGAAATTACCTATACAAAAGTTAAAAGTATAAGTTAATTCGTCGGCGGTCTTCCGAACCGTCGTATCACACATACGGTGCAAACACATTTCAGAGAAAATCGACTTCAAAGTTTACTATAATATTCACACTTTAATAGTTCCCCAACCTTAACATATTCATGGCTAGAAAAATATATGTTTGGAAAGACCAAGACAATTGCTTGAAAATGGTATCCTTATTTTTTACACAACAGCAAGGATCAGAGAAAATATCGTAAAAGAGCTACATGCTTGTAATTTAGGTTTGATCGGTTTAGGTTTCCCCCGTACAAAAACGCCATTGGGAATACAACAACCCTGACCGCGATTTCACTGCGCGCGGTCAGTCAAAACGTCGTATCGCTTTTCACGTGCAAAGTCAATGCAGTGCAGATGGCCGATACGAGTTTGGCTGACCGCGCGCATTCAAATCGCGGTCAGTCAAAACGTCGTGTCGCTCTGTTACAGTACACGTTTCCAGTGGGATTTGCGCATTTATCAAAGAAATGTATGGCATCGCCGTGAAAATCCTCTTTTATCCCCCAAAACAAAATAAATTGCTGCCTAGAAATTTAGTTATGATTAGAGTAGGACTTGTACTTAAATTTTCTGCAAAAATCTCAAAATCGATTTTTTTTCTTTTTTCTCTCTCTCTTTTTTTTACCAAAATTGACTGATACGACAGTTCGGATGACCGACGACGAATTAGGAAGATGTTTGAATTGAATTAATATCGTTGAGGTGTAGGAATAGTCTGCAGGCACAGACCCTGATTGAAACTTTGATCAACATGTGGGTCTCCACGCAAAGACTAGCACATACATACATAACTTGTTCTTCAATTCAGTGAGAGGGCCTCAAGTTCAGTACACAAAGCATTATTAGGCTACAGATTCGGAAGCTTAATTTGAATGAAGGGTTCACACAGCAGACTAGTGTAAGAATGCATATTCTCTACATAGAATAAAGGCCCTAGCGTACAGCGGCGGGGGGGGGGTGAAAGTAACCTTTGATGTAATTTTTGGGGGAGAAACACTGTTCTACATTGTGCCCCACATTGCTCCTCACAGTGTGTGATTTCAAGTTCGGTTTTGGCCTTGGTGTTGATGTTGGAATTTGGATTGCTTCCTCTAGCTTCGAAATCTATTCTGAGTTTGTAAAACTGATACCTATCACATTATTGACACCTCAACTAGTGAGTGACTTTTCAGGACCATGCATCTTCATTTTATGTTTGGTGTTATACTCGTGTAAACATATGCCTAACACAAACACCAATAGGTCAACACTGGACTTGAAATCCCCCAGTGTGTTCAATCAGTGTGGCAGTGTGAAATACCCTTCAAATATTAACTTAGAGCATTCTTAAAGTGTGAATTACACAATGAGAAATTTGAGCATTGTAACAGAGTGAATTACACAATGTGAAATCCTCTTCAGATGTTAAATTTGAGCGTGAACACCCTCGCTTTAGAGATGTTCACATTGTGGTATTATCTGTGCCCTTTCTAGAAAAGATATGTGGGCGTGCAGTTGTCGTATCACAGGCCTTAAACATTTCCCATAGACTAGTGTGTTAAAATGGCCCTTTAAAAAAATCATTAAAAATAAGGATACAATTGGGTCGAATGTTTACTACCACTGGATAGGATATATATCTGACAATCAATATCTGACCAGAAAAGGGTCCCTCGACGGCTCATTTAAAAAAAAATCGGCATTCATAAAGGAACCTCCTGAGGGATCAAATTCATCACCAGAAACAGCAAGAAATCCCTTATCCTTCCGCCTGTCAAAATATAGATTCAAAGTTGGTGATATTTCTTCCCCATTTGGGAAAAGTTCAGTAATTACCAAAAATGGAATCAGTGTTAGACGGACCATCATATTCATACACTTTGACAATGATTAGCCATAACAAAATTCTTTAAAATAAGAATGGGTTGGCTCGAATGAATTTTTGTTAATAGGCCCGTGTGACCTGTATTATACGACATATGAAAGTTTCTTTTTGAAATAGCTTCTTTTCTCTTCATTCACATCTGTACACTTACTTTATCACAAAGTATTGCATTAAATATACTTACGTGCAATGTAATTACACATTTTAGTGGTACTCCTATATATGTCATGTGCCCTAAACATGGGTTCACACATATTCTACCTGCCAATAGATCTAGTCTAACAATGGATGCAATGTAGGGCCCAAAGTCCTAGAAATATAAAGGTATTGATAAGATATATGTTTTTTTCACTAAATATTTTTAGACTCGAGAAAGGGAATTAAGTGATTTGGAAATCAGGATTACCCTTAGTGTAGACATTTATGGGTTTATTGCCACTTCGTCAACTGCCTTTTTCCCCACTATCGCATGGTCTAATATCATTTCGTCTACCATTAGTTAGTCAACTATCAACATAGTCCAATAACCATTTCGTCTAATTACATGTACCATCTCGTCTAATAGCCAGTTGGTCTACATTGTAATAGCCATTTTGTTCATTATCATTTAGTCTAATTGTATTTTATTCAATTGGTTCAATATCCACTTTGTCCAATATCATTACGTCTATTACCTTTTTGCCTAAGAGCCAATTGGTCTAATAACCACTTGGTCTACTTTTATTTCGTCCATGTTCCAATTGGTCTAACTTCAGTTGGTTCACTATCACTTTGTCTAAACCCATTTCGGATAACAATCATTTGGTATCGTTGCCATGGGTCCAATCATCAACAGGTTCAATCACCGGTATTTTCTTCAGGACTCGAGTTATATAACTAAAAGATTGACGGCAGCGCGAGCCGAAAAAATAAATTCCGGATCTAAGATCGTTAAATGGATGGGTAACTGGATATCTTCCTATATTAATGTTAATAATGCGAGCAGAAGTTTTTTGATATTCTGATCTCAAATTGGATAATTCAAGCACGTTATGAATATAGAACAAGCTGCGTATCTCAATTAACTTGAGTGCGCATTTCTTTATTAGATTTCAGTGGCGTAGACAGGTCCTTAGACCTGGGGGATGATCCCTAGCTGGGTCATACTTTATATATATATATATATATATATATATATATATATATATATATATTATATATATTTATATATATATATATATATATATATATATATATATTATACAGTGCGAATCAAAAAAAAAATTACACTTAGATAAAATCTTGTAAAATCATACATTTGAAATATCCTGAAGATTTTTCTACATTTTAACATTGGTACAGATCCATTTAAGCAAATGACGATATAACTGTCGAAAAATATTTCCGCTTGAGTGAGCACCACTTACTTTTGAAAAGTTAGTGAAAAATGATTTGCGCAGAACTTTGAAATTGTTATGCGAATAAAAGTAGACCCTAATCATGATGAACACGTGGAATTTAGCTAGTAAAAATGATTTAAAGATATCTTCTACCTTTTTAAACTTGTTTCCTTGCCAAAAACACTTCGAAGAGTGCATCGCACAACACCCACTTCCCCTCACACCAAGGCCATCGTGACAATGTTTGCTTTACACTGAGCTGTGTTTTACATCAAATGGCTTAGGCTTGATTTTTATTTTGTTAATCATTGTCAAGCTTGGGAAAGGTGTGGAGAACCAAGTATTACATGAAAAACGAAATGTAAACCCACTTTAAATTATAAAAACTTAGTGAAAAATCACTGGAGATGTCTGATATAAACATTTGTTCAGATTCAGTTTTGTCCACAGATCCAGCTGGCATAAAAGGTTAAATGTTGTGCTTACTAAGTGGTGAAATTTAGATTTGGGGGCAAAATTGCTACAAACTGCTTAGATGTATCCTTTCTTATTTCAAATTGACTAAAATTGCAAGGGAAACGCATGAGAAATGTTTTGCAGGGTAACTTTGATTACGCCCTTTCCCCTTGACACAGCGTGAAAACGAGCATTTCTGCGCAAACAGATTTCTGCGAGCTTTACAAAAATGGACAGTGCTCACTCAAGTGTAACATTCTGTCAAAACTTTTACTTTCATTGGATAGATGAGACCCAAACCCAATAATGTATGTGAAAAAATTACCCACATGTTGAATATTTTTTAATTCCCAGGGCATTATCAAAGTGTAATATTTTTTTTGATACGCACTGTATATATTTATATATACATATATATATATATATATATATATATATAATTAATATATGAATATAAAGAATGAAGGAGATAATGTACTCGATAAAAACAAAATATCATGGGCCAAAGCAGACGAGTTAAAGATAACAAAATAACACGATCTGCCTCATGGATTATCTCGTGTGTCTTTTAATCACTTTGCTTTCAGCAATAAACAGGGCATCCAGTAATAAACAAACTTCCTTGCACATTTTTCATGGCAGTAATCTTTTGTTTGATTAATGACAATGAGTAAAGATGATCATAAGAGAAATGTCATTTGTCGGATGTCTAGTTCTCATCTTGGTCATGACAGTCCTGCTAAACATGATCTAGAATAACTAGTATTCCTTATTTTACTAGTATAGTAGTATACTCTTTTAAAAGTAGCGATATTGTTAATGATCAAACGAATGAATCAACAACTAAAGGAATAAATAAACAAATAAACAGCCAAATAACTAAAAAAATATCAATTACAATTATAGTAATAGGGGTAAAATAAAAAAAAAAGCTCAACATTATATTTCTTATCCACGTGCAGATATGCGGACACTAAAATGATAAGCACACTGTTTAAAATTACCATGATTACAAAGGCTTGATTGAATTAAGTATGGAAATGAAATAAACCTCACCGGGTTGTCGAAAGTAAACTGTATAGATAATTTTTATCGCGTAAATGCGCGAGATGATTATGTTTTTTTGTCAAAGGTCCGACAATGAACACGCTGAGGGTCGAGTTAGGCTTGTTTTGTGATCTTAGACCATAAATTAATCTTATCCATGGATTGATTCAATCTGCCTTCGTGAATTAAGGCATGTCTACACATTGGATGATTCTACCTTCTTTGAAAAGCGCAAAGTACTCTGAAAAAATTAGTGAAATAGTTCACTCTTTAAGGAGTGAATATATGAAAGAGTGAATATTGAGTGAAAAAAACCTCGGATATCACTGAGGCCATCCAAAATTTGCACTTTCATTCCAAAATCATTCATTTACTAATTCGCTCCTTAGAGACTGAAAATTTTCACCTTTCCTTTGCAAAGTAGGGGTTGAGGACATGGCCAGCAGGGAAAAGAGTCAGTGTATGTGTATAGGTAATTTCTTATTAATTCGTTTGAACAGTGTTAATGTGTTATGAAAGCAATTGCTCTGAAAGGGAGTGATTAAGCGACACTTTCTTAAATCTGTAATGAAATATTTTGAACTTATCTCCTTGCAAATACATAATTATTATAAGGAAATGTACTTGGTGAAACTCTGAATAACGATCCTTAAATGTATATGACGACGCAAGACAGTTGTTATTACTTAAAACTTGCAAGTTGTAAATGCATATAAGATGATTGACTCTGAATAAAAGTCCAATTTTGATCATGTTTGTCATTGCTGAACGTTATGATTATTACTGCTATTATTATTGATTGATTTTAACTAGCATTCATTTCTTTATTACTGTATAGTTTTGCTTCTTCCCCCACAGAAACCTGGGGGGATGATTGTACACACCATCCCCCCATCTAAAATTCTGGGGGATGCATCCCCCCATCCCCCCGCTATCTACGCCCCTGTTAGATTTACACCTAGAATTTAGGCATTTTGAATACATATTTTAATCATTTAATTTTATTTACTGTTTTCCGTTTCAGAATGTTGTTTAGAATTATAATAAACATATTATAAAAATAAAGAATATAACAAAACATAACATCTTATTAAACATAAGGCCTACAGATTTGATAAACACAGTTAATAACATTAAGCTGCCTTAAATGATTTTTTAGAGTAAAACGGAGGGAAATAAGCAAAGCTTGTATGTGAGGCCAGCCCCTTAGTTTTATTACCTAATTACACACACATGCATAAATATAACTTCGTAATAGTAAAAACAATAATAGTAACCATTATCGATGTACACTTTGTAAAACAATCAGAACTGAAAAAGCATAAAAATATGAAGCAAGAGCGAAGCGCGAGCTAAACAAAATCATATTCCAGTCGGAAAGGGGAAAATTTAAGCAATCTTACAAGCACCGTGTATGAGAATTCTTAAGTGGATGTGGATGCGAGCGCGAAGCGCGAGCGAAAATTTTAGTCTATATAGTACATGGCGATTTTTGTTTTACCTGATTGCTAAGGAAGCATGAATGCTTGTTAGCAAGCAACCGAGGACTTAAGGCTTAAGGCCTCTCCAAGGGACCTGGTATGCGTAATGAGTATTATGCCATACCAAGAGGCAATTAGGAATCAAATCCGGGTCACCGGAATCAGAAACACCCGCTTTACCGACTGAGCTTTCGCTTCTGAGACATGAAAGAATTTGTTTTATTTTCCAAGTCTTCACCTCACCCTATTTTATTCACTCTTCTCTCTCCTCTTATTTTTTCCTCCCCCCTTTCCCTTTCTTATTACCTTTTTTCTTTCCCCTTCATTTTAATATGCACTGGGGAGGTGGGAGCTTTTCCTTTTCCTGGATCCGCCTATGCCATGTCGGCGGATGGTAGAAGGGTTTTTTTGCGCTCGCGAGCTGATCTGAACCACAAATCAGGAGTAGTACTCCAACAGGTCGGCAATGATACACATAGAGTCACCGTAGGGGTCTAGTGCCAGTAGACCATTGTGGTTATAAGATGAAAGGTGAAGGAAGACATTAATATAAAAAAGGACTGTTATAGAAATTCAGGAATATATTAGTTTGTGAACGAAAATCAAGATGTCATGGTAGGCAAAGTTTACGCAGATTAGTTTTGTATATAAAATGAAAAGACAATACTAAGTTATCATACATTGTATGATAATAGGCCTATCGTTATATACGAATGACGGTTTAGAAACATCAATGTTGTCAATTTGATTTTGATGAACAAAAGATATACAAAGGAAGTGAAATCAAGAAATGTATACTAGCTATGTTTATCATGTCAAGGCATTCATACAAGTTTGTGTTTTGTATGGTGTCAAACAAAAAAAAATGTAAAGACTTGAAATTTTCATGAGAAGTTCAACTCGGAGTTTATATGTATATTCTATTCTGCCAAAAAATGAATGTATTGAGAAACAGCATATTGTAATTTTCTCATGGTGTCACAGATGCCCTGTTTTCTGAGCCAGAAGGAATATGTCGTTTTGACTGGACATTTTGCAGTGTCATTACTGGTGTATGGAATTATACAGTGTGTATAAAAAACGGGACAGATTTAAAAATTCTATGAAATTTTTGTTTCTAATTATGATGTCTATACTTTGGTGTTATAGGTGCTTTGAAGTCTGATCTTTCAAATGCCATTTAAAAAAATCATTTTGTTCATTCTTGAGTGAACACGGAATGTTTTTGTCTGGGGTTAAAAAGGGAGGCTTGCGCCAAAATAGCATGAACTGATATGATGATAGCATTTCCTGCTTCAGACTTCCTCTTAACAGATTGTCTTTGCCATAATTTTAGAAAAAAAAATCATTTTAAATCTGTTTATTTGCTTGAATAGTTCTATTGTTTAAAGGTACCATAACATAATTTGTTTAACATAATGAAATACGATTCGAATAACTACAAGTCCTCTCAGTTGGTAATGCAAATCTTCTTGCTTGGGTTGACAAAAAGTCTTAATTAAGTTTTAATTAAACAAAAACAAAATAATTCAAGTAAATAAGTAAATTTGCAAATAAAATTTGACAGCATAATTGAAAAATCATGGCAAAGATAATGATAAGGTTTAAGAGAAAGTCTGCTGATTAGAAAGAAGTCTGATCATCCAATTTCTCATTTCTGCCATTCTGGCGAAAGCCTCTTTTTGAACCCCCTTTAAAAACGTCCCATGTTTGCTCAAGCATGAACAAAATTTATTTTTTTAAATGGCATTTCAATGATAAGATTTCAGAGCATCTATTAACATAAAAATATAGATATCATAATTTGAAACAATTTTCTATAGACTTTTCAAAACTGTCCCGTTTTTTATACGCACTGTAGTTCGGAATCGGTTTTCTTTTGTTTAAAATATTTACAAAAATGATGCTACTTCAGGCAGGGAAAGTTTGATGATCTGAACTTAGTGTTGTTGTCATGGTGACGTTAAAAACTGAAGAAGTTTTGATATACAGTCATTGCAGTGTACTTCATGCTATTTTGGATTTTGGTACTTTTCATCTGTTCTTATGAATGCTGAAAATTATTGGCTAGTGAATGTAGTTGATTTTAAAATGGCTTGCGTCCATGCTTATTTTCATTTAAAGGACAAGTCCACCCCAAAAATAATTGTGATAAAGCAAAATGTTCAAGATAGGTTAAGGCCTACTTAATCAATCGAAGTGTTGTATATATTTTAGTGTTATAATGAAAAAATATTTGAAAAGTAAAAGGATCAGTTGTTAATTGCAAATAGAAATTCATGATAAATATAGCAAGTTTTATGTAATATTTTATTTCGTATAACGAATGAATTAATAAATGTTCAGAAAGGCTTCACATTTAAGGAGGCCGGGATGTCATGTACAGGACACAGTTTTTTAAATTGCTTAAGTTATTATGACTTTTCTTCCATCATGTAAATTGATGAAATAGATTTAAATTTACCGATTGAGGGCATATTACGTCTCGTCATGGAAGTGTGTCGTTTGCACATTGTTGCTGTTTTATTTCTTTAAATTCGTGATACGACATGCTACGAGCCCAATGACATTGAGCCAATCGCACTGTCTGAACAAGATACGGTGTGATGCCTGGGTATTGTTTTGTTCGACGTATCACACGCCACAGTCACCCTTCCACGAACCTAATCATGGTGATTGGTTGTTGAAATGAGGAAGCAAAAAGTCAATATCTGGATAAATGTTTAAATAATTACAAAAATATAACGTGATAAATTAGCAAAAATGAAGTTCTTTGTATTAAAGATCTCTACCAAAAAAACAGTCTCTCACTCAATATTTGCAATTCCAGTCAAGTGTGAAGCAGAAATCCAAACAAGGCGTTCAAAACACCATGACCATAATATTGTGTTTCGGACAATGTTATCTAAAGTGGGCACACCCAACCAAACTTCCCTATTTATGAGACGGCGGTACTATTGTCTGACTGAAGTGACTGAAGTGACTGAAACAAAGTGTGTTGAATTGCAAGCAATTATGTAAATCGGCAGACCTTGACGACCAAACACCTCGCGAAAAAGAAATGTCATTCTCGCAAAACCGTCCTTTGTTACTTGCGTCTGTGCGAATTGTTTTACTAATAGGGGGAAATAGTGGAATCAGTGTTTTTGATACCCTTTACGAGTGCACGCGCCGCGGCCCGCGTCCTATTGAATTTACAGATACCGCACCATGCAGTATCAAAATTTCCACCTGACGATTCAAGTGATTGGCATTTGATAGATTCCGATTTTCAGTAATGAATCCTATCCTTTGCAAACACCTCAAAAGATGAAATAATGAAACCATAGTAGGGTCCATGATTAAATCAATGGGCTTTGCAATGTCGCGTATAGTTACTTTTGGTGAAGATACCATAGATTTTCCTACCGATCTCAACTTTCCTACAAAACTTATCGACATTTCAGTTGAATTAATGCAAACCCTATATGTGGATCTCTGTTCATGAGATAAATAAGACTTCATTCCTTGATATTGATCGCAAATCCTAAAGATGATAAAAAGTAACAAATATTAAATCTATTAGTGTGTAATAGAAAAAAAGCGTTTAGCGCTTTATAGCGTTTCATCTCCAACCAGCTGCAAGAGCTCCGCCGGCTCAGGTGGGCATATGCTATGTTGACGAGTCGTACATGCATAAAAACGGGATTCTCGCAACTTGGAAATGCATGCATGGTGTAGCATGAAATAATTTTGCACACGAAAAGCAGATCTATAGGGAATGTAACACAAAACTTAGCAATGAATGTAGAACAGTTTTCTACGTTTGATTCTAGACTACAATGTAAAATCAATCTTAAAAATCCAGTGTATGAATCGTTAACCATTGTGTTACGGGACCGAATGTGCTCGAAATTGCGAAAATTCGTTATTTTCTGCCCAACCGACTGACCATGGTCCATGGACTGACCGACCAGCTTGTCCTCTAGAGTTTCCCCCCTTGCTTGCTCTCGACATCTCCGGGTATCCCCGGGCTCCTAGCTCCGACTGCAAGCTGATAGAATTTAACGTGTCCTCGTCATCCTCATTAGGTGGTTTCAGACCGCCTCGAAGTTCGTCAGTTCCAGGTATTTTCTGATCGGAAAATTTACCCGATCAGAAAATACCAGGTATTATCATTCATACAGACAATTTTAGAGCCCAAATACAAGTGTTATTTTGGTGGTGCACTCGACTCACTTAAAAAGTTTGTTGAACTCGCCTAATATTTTTTTCCGAGGTGACACAATATTGAAAATATTGGACGACTAGAAGGGGAATTCCCGAAGTGTACGCACCACTCATCGCGCGCGCATGCAGTTTTCAATGGCAAATGCGCACTGTGTGTGGAACTGTGACTGCAGAGTGATGAACAATTCCTATTAAATTTTTTCTTCATAGGCTGCAGTAAATCTCTAAATGCAGAGAAAACCAACAACTGTTAGGAAGTTTGGAGTTATATTCGCTTTAATTTCATTTTATCCTATAATAATTTGAATATATTTTAGAAATTGAGGCACAGGAAATACTATTTTTTGCATGATAAATCGAGTGCGTAGCTTTAGGACCCCTTCTACATCGGGCGGCGAAATTAAGAGGTTTTTGAAAAACACGACGGGATTTTCGTATTAGTGAGTTTTGTGATATTTTCTACTTGGTTAATGATCTTTAGAATGTTTGCCACAAATTAGTGAAATATAATTTGTTGAAATATTAAAATTGGGACAGTTTTTATTGTTTGAAAACAAAGTGCGTAGCTTTAGGTCCCCCCATCATACAGCAGAGTCAGAGTCTCAGGGCGGGAGGGTAAGTTAAAAATTATTTGCTAAAATTCTCTGTATGAATAATAATCATAATACTGGATGTCCCATTTTTCGGTCAATACAAGGAAATATAGGACTCGCTTTGCAAAATATTGGACTCGTCTTCGACTCGTCCAATATTTATGCAAAGCTCGTCCAATATTTCCTTGTATTAACCTCAAGGCCATCCAATATTATATAAATATTGGCAATGTGAAAGCAAATTACGCGTAATATCCCCGAATAGAAGGTACTTGGCAAAATTACGAGAGCGTGTAGTTGGGCGCGGGCGCCGTGGGTGGCTGCTGAGCTGTGGTTTTAAATATCGCGCCTTGCCTGCTTATCATACCATACTGCGCATGCTCCTAACTTTAGGAATTAATCCCGAAGGGTATGTTTCGGGGCGGTGTGAAAGTAGGAATAATGAATGGGTATTTTCTGGCCTAAAAAAGTTCTAATTTAACGGGAATTCTTATGACACGGCACAAAGGCAAAGATGATGGCCTGTCCTATCGACTCCTATTTATAGAGTCTTACGTCATTTGATTTTTTTTCAATTTCTTTTGTGTGGTCCCTCTGCCTCGCACCTGAAATATGCTAACCCTCTGTAAACTTGTACAAATGTTATGTAATAGTGTTAGACGAACAATCATATTCATATTCTTTGTCAATCATCCATATCAAAGTAATGAAAAAAATTGATAATGGGTTGACTCGAATAAATTTTTCCTTACCGATGTTAATAGGCCCATGCGACATGTCTTATACGACACATGAATGTTTCTTTTTTTCAAATAGCTTCTTTTACTTTATCATTTACTTTATCACAAAGGAGTATGTGCAATGCAATCACAAATTTTAATGCTACTCCTGTATGCTATGTGCCCTAAACATGGGTTCACACATATTCTACCTGCCAATGGATCTCGTCCAAAAATGGATGCAATGTAGGGCCCAAAGTCCTAGAAATATAAATGTGTAAATAAGTATAGTGTGCATATCTGGATGCTAGAACTGCCCCAAATATAATAACCAGATTTACATGACGATGAGATAACATAAAAAAAAGAGAATTACATGCATACTTTTGCATATTTAAAAACATTTAAATCTTCCTATAGAGAGATAGATATGACAAGGAGAGAGAGGGGGAGAGATGGCTTGTTTTCTAAATGGATGGGAGATAGAAGAGGATAGTAGGACGCAGCCCCCCCCCCCCCCCCCGTTACAACAAATTTCCTTCTAATCCTTCTTTAAACCCATATTACATCACAATAATTTTATATTTTAGGAGTAAATCATTTTTTCAACATATGTACTTTTTCAAAGCTTTCCAAACCTAAGATCACTTCGACGCATGCGCAGCGGAATGGAGTAGGAGCGCCATTTTTGAGTTCTAGTCATGAAATTTTTATAATATGACTTTTATCGCCAGGAACCATTATTTGAGGTAAAGATCGGTTTATTATATCAATATAACATTCGGTGTATCATCTGACGTATTTTGGAGGATTTTCTCCTCATGAAGAAAGGATACGATCTGAGAAGTAAATCCAGACCCGGTCAACATCAACGCAATACCAATACCAGTGCGCGTGCTAGTGCATCGAACCAACGCCCACTTCAGGTAGACCAAACGGCGCCACGTAAGCACATGAATGCCGACAAGGTGCCAGCTATGGAGGCATCGATCGCGGATCTTCAAAAATCATTCTCCGAGTTCTCTAGTCGGGTATGTGCTAAACTTGATATCATTCATACAGACCTGTCTTCAATAAAGAAAAAAGTATCGGATTTAGAAGCGGCTGCTGAGGATAATTCGGTACGAATGCTGAATCTGGAGAAAGAAAAACTGCCTCAGTTGGAAAAAAAGTTACAAGATGAGATCGACTCTCTAAAGGAAAAGCTACTACTCTCCGAAATATATCAAAGGAAATCAAATCTCTTGTTTTATGGGTTGGAAAGAAAAGAAAATGAAAATGTTATGAATGTTCTTCGTGATGCATTTATTTCGCTTGGTTTGAGTGACGAGGAAGCACAGTCCGTACCCTTGATCAATGCTCACCGTCTCCCATCAACTCGTAGAGCAACCAACACCAACGCACCAGAGCCTATCATCGCCAAGTTTGTTTACATGGCCCAAAGGAATCGGTTGCTATCTGCATTTGAAAGGAGGCCACAACGTCCAGGAAATGATCAACCCCAAGCAAGAATCAGTGTTCGCACCGACTTACCCCCAGTGTTGAAAGCTGAGAGAGGAATTCTGGCTGCAAAAGCGTACAAATTCAGGAAAGAAAACAACCTTTCAACCAAAATAGTTGTTGCCGGCACAAAAGTTATCCTGTACACCAAATCAAAAGAATCAACAGAATGGAAGCGTTACCAAGAATAAAGGAGTAAGAACCCAAGATTATTCTTGTTGCCCTAATACTAGAGCAAAGTTGTCTCAAAATAAAAATAATAATATAATGATAAGCACAAACAATTTTTCCGGAATGTTCTTCAAATTCTAATAACTCATATCCTATGTAAAATCAAACGCCTTAGTTGGATCAAAGCTCACCAACACGGTCATAGGCCTACAGACTTTAAACACACGTGTATGCTGTTTAAATTGCTTACAAGAAACTATCCTTGTGTTAGTGTCTCTACCAAAAATCTGTTATATCGAATTCTTATAGGCCTGATAATCAGACAAGTATTATAATCCATATTTTGACATAAACATTGTTTCCAAATCGTTTAGTAAACGAAACACATTTTAATATTCATACAGCTATAATGTTAAGGTTGAAATTTATAAGCGAAACAACAACATCCAAATCTTCATAAGTCCTTCACCTAAAGCAAATAAAAAAATCTCTACAATGATAAGTAAATAAAAAATATATATTGTGAGATGCATTTGCCAAAATGTGAGGACTTGTACTATGTGAATCTTTTATTTGAAATCTGTCAATTTCTACAGAGATTGCTAAATATAATATCTTCACACCTTACTATGCACTTATTATGATATCAGCCAAATTCAGCCAAATGTGCAGATATTATGTGGTTTTGTTGTTTAGGGAAAGGAAAAATATTGATGTCACAATACATATAGATTGTATAATGAAAGAATAAAACATTTTGTAAACAAATCAATTTGAATGAATTGGAGATACAGTGTGTATTTCATCTAACTACATATGAATTTGCACGCGGTTGTATATAGCTTGCTCAAATACATCCGAGTAGGGATCTATCTTTAACTTGAATAGTGACGATTTATGCAGATGTTAAACTCAAGACTATTATAAGTATACAAATGTTTCACGAAATGTGAAATATATATAATCATAAAATACATTTAATTCAATGTGGAACTTCTGTTTCAAATGTGACAACTATTGCAGATATTGTCATCAAAGCATATACTAATCATATCTCACTATATGTTATCAGATCCATTCAGTCAAAAGTTGAAAATATTTGGTTGTGTTTTGTTCGAGGAAATTATTAAATAAATTATTTTGTAAACCAAATCTGAATAATTTGACAATATATCGTGAGACTCATAGATGTGAATGTTTACACGCGGTTGTATTTTATTTAAATACATTCGATTCATTAGCAATCTTTTACTTGGAATGTAACGACTCTGTAGACACTTTTTTTTCAATCATAACTAAAAATAAATGTGTCTTTTTTGTATCAAATATATCTAGCTCTAGTTAAATCTTTTACTTATATGAGATCGGACTGCAAAAGTTGTTAAACATTGGACTATCATTAGTATACAAACCATATATACAGTGAGATGCATTTGCCAAACGTGAGATATGAGGTAATATTTTATCCAAACATATATAATTCTATGTGGATTTAATATTTGAAATTTGTCATTTTCTGCAGATATTTTTATTAACATAAGATTATCATCAATATACAAAGTATATTTCAATATACATTATTAGAGAGTCAATCAACAAACTGAAAATATGTGGTTGTGTTTTTGTTCGAGGGATAACAACTGCTTGTAAGTCTTTATAGAGCTTCAGTTAAATGCGTTAATTTCTAGATTATCTTGAAGGAAAATATTGAATATATTATATTGTCTTTGTAAACACCACAATTAAATTTCAATATATCATGAGTTTCATTTAGCTAGTTGTGAAAGTGTACACTAAATCTAGCTCTATGTGAATCTTTCTTTTTTTTATACTGGAGATGCGAAATGTCTGCAGATATTGTTAAAGAAGTGACTACCATTAGTATACTTCACATATTTCATCACATATTGTGAGACTCTAATATGTGGATGTATTTTGTGGATCTAATTTTTTTTTTTTTATTGCTGTGTAGCTAGAATGTGAAGGTGCACACGCGAATGTAGTTTATTCACCGTGAGCTGATATCAATTGGAAGGCTCGATTTGTCATTTTATTATATCTTGTTTTTGGCGCCTCAAGTGAAAAATTAGACTAAATCGATAAACATAGGGAAGGGAAAACAAATGTTTTATGTAATCAACTTCCTGATTGCTGCAATTCACTATATGAGTGAGTTTAGGGACACCTCATTGCTTTGTTTCCGGGAAATATCAACTGTGCCTATGGCGGTTTACTGGACCGTACCTTTATACCTTTCTTGCTATCTCGGTGGCCATGTGACGTGACGGGGTGTTCCATTGTTATTAATCGGTGAATAAACTCATCACGTTGTCCATGCATTACCCGTTGCCAGGTCAGGGCAGTTTTTATAATCATTTGATCGTCCAGACATTTATTGACAAGTGAAATTTTCCCTTCCTTGCATCCACCAGCTTTTGCTGAATCAACCTGTATGCAGCCATTATGTGTATAGGCCCTATGCAACCATGCATTATGTGATTATACCACGCATATCCATTGTGGCACCACCCTTTGGTTGTACATGACATTATGTGCTAATTTATCATCATTTTCACGAACTATCCTTCTTTCAGAGGTCATGAATCAATTTTGAAATTTTGAGAAACTTGTGTTTAATTTCTAGCTTTTAGAATTTACTTTTTTTATTTTGAATACCAACACAAGTGATCGATCATGAAAAATAAAAGACTCTGAAATTTAACGAGATATTTAACAATTTGCATCTCATTAGAAATTAACAAATTAAAATTTTTCTTTGATTCTGGATTGACTCAGACCTCTGAGACACTTCGTGATGCCGAGGCCCAATTATATCAATATATATAAATGTATATTTTTTCGATAGGATCGAAACCTTTATTTTGTATCCTTATATTATTACAGTGCCACTGACATTTCGTGTTTAAAAGGTTCCTTCATATACAAATCATGGCTTAGACACTCAGAAATAAGAGGGTTCATTACATTTCGATTATGAATATTCATCAGATTCCGGTTGTAGGATTTGAATTCTCCAATCATCAACTCCATCATCATTGTCATCATTGTCATCATTTTCATCATCATCATCATCACCATCATCATCATAATCACCAACAGCAAATTCTATTTCACATTCATCCATTTCTAGTTTTTTTAAACTTCATCCTCTCTTCATCTCATCACCATCTTGCTGTCACGACACAGAAAATTTACACACAAATAACATGTCATACCAATAATCTTAAGTTTTTGGTAATATTAAATATTCCTCCTGAGTAATGACATGGACATTTTTTCTATTTTCAATACAAACAATATATCATCTGATAATAACTATTACTCAACTGAAGATTTTACTTCTAGATTTAGAGACATGGAACATAAATTCAGTTTGCTTCATATTAATGCTCGAAGTTTGAACAAAAATTTTGAGTCATTGGAATCATTACTTTTCACTTTAAACAATTTCAAATTTTCCATTATTGGTGTCACGGAAACATGGCTTCACAATACTTCACCTAACATATTCAGTTTGCAAAACTATAATCTCATTAGGCGTGACCGGGAAGAACAAAGAGGAGGAGGTGTAGCATTTTACATCAGTGAACATTTACAATTCAAAGTAAGGAAAGAATTATCATTAAAACAGAGTGAAACTTTATTCATAGAAATCACGAAGCCAAAAAGCAAAAATATAATTATTGGATTGATTTATAGACCCCCTCATGATAAAGTAAATTTATTTTGTGAAGACCTTGAAACATGCCTTCATACTATTAGAAAAGAAGAGAAACAAATATATTTAATGGGAGATTTTAACATCAACCTGTTATCCCAAAATAATGAACATGATTTATTCCTACACACAATGCATTCATTTGGCTATTATCCCCATATAGATAAACCGACCAGAATTGATAACCATTCATCAACACTTATCGACAACATTTTTTCAAATATATTAAACAGAGATATTACCAGCGGATTGTTAATATCTGATATATCGGATCATTTGCCGGTTTTTTCATTTTGCGATAATGATATTCCAAAAGAAAAAATACTCAAATCGACAATGTATAGAAATGAATCCCAAAATAACATTGAATCGTTTAAAAGGGATCTTGCAATTGAAGAATGGTTGGATGTATTTCATGAGTCTAATCCAAACATTGCTTACACAAATTTTAACAATAAATTGCAGACATTTTACGAGAAAAATTTTCCCTTGACATCACAGGTCAAAAGAAACAAGGCAAAAATGCCATGGATTTCTAAAGGAATTTTAAGATCCATACGTACCCGAAATAAACTTTACAAGGCATTTTTAAAGAACCCTTCTATTCAAAGCAAAAATAAATACAAAACTTATAGAAATAGACTAACCAATACAATTCGAGCTTCTCGCAAATTATATTATTCCGAGAAGCTTTACAAAGTCAAATCAAACATGAAAGCAACATGGGAGATTATAAATGATTTGATTGGCAAGAAACCCAAAACATTACCCAAAGATAATTTCACAGCTCATAATCTTGCAATAAATTCAGAAGATGTAGCTGATACCTTTAATTCTTTTTTTGTTAACTTAGGACCCTCCTTGGCAAACAAACTTGACAGAACTGATGAAAATTTTGGAAAATTTCTTCCCACACCCATTAACTCTTCTTTATTCTTTAACCCAACAAATGTTCAGGAATTAATTGAAATAACAAAAAATCTAAAATCAAGCAAATCACAGGGGATTGATAGAATTAGTACTTCCCTTCTTAAGCAGATCATACACTATATTGCCTCTCCTTTGTGTCATATTTTCAATCTCTCAATTAGCACTGGAGTATGTCCTGATTCCCTAAAAATTGCAAAGATAAATCCTGTTTTTAAAAAAGACAATCCGCATGAAATAACAAATTACAGGCCTATTTCTATTCTTCCCAGCATTTCCAAAATATTAGAGAAGATTATTTACAATAGACTTTATAAGTTTCTAGATACTTTTCATTTTCTAAATTCTAACCAATATGGATTCAGGAAAGGACATTCGACTGATCAGGCGTTAATACAAATATATGATAAAATTACAAATGCAATGGCAAATAAAGAACATATAATAGGCGTATTCATGGACTTAAGCAAAGCCTTTGACACTCTTGACCACCAGATATTACTTACAAAACTTGAAAATTATGGAATTCGCGGAATTACACTATCTTGGTTTAAGAGTTATTTGTCCAATAGAAAACAATATGTAATTCACAATAATATTTCTTCTGATTTTCAGTTAATACAATGCGGAGTTCCACAAGGATCAATCCTAGGCCCCTTGCTCTTTTTAATATATATTAATGATTTGACTTCTGTAACACCTTTATTATCATATGTATTATTTGCAGATGACACCAACATTTTTTGTTCACATAATAGCTTAGAAACTTTAGTAGATATAATTAACCGTGAGTTACCAAAACTATCTTTGTGGTTTAAGTGTAATAAGCTTTCACTCAATATAGACAAAACAAACTTTATATATTTCAAGCATACAAACTTACATGGTAACGAATTTCCTTATAATATAAACATAGACAATATTCCTCTCAAAAGGAAAAGAGAAACAAAGTTTTTAGGTGTCACAATAGATGAAAATTTAAATTGGAATGAACATGTACGTTGTATAACTACTAGTATTTCTAGAAACGTTGGTATACTTTACAAAATGAAGAATATAATTCCACATACAACTCTTGTCATACTATACAATTCATTAACATTGCCTTATATATCGTATTGCAACATAGTTTGGGCAACATGTGCAAAAACTAAAATTAATACAATATACTTATTACAGAAAAAAGCAATTCGAATCTGTACTGATTCTCAATATTTATCACACACAAATCCATTATTCCATAAACTAAAGACTCTAACAGTATTTGACATAAATACTCTTCAAAGCTTACTACTTATGTTTAAGTACGTAAATAACATGCTCCCACCGTCATTCCACAATTTTTATACTCTGAATACATCTATTCATTCATACCCTACCCGTAACTCTTCAAATTTCCATTTAATTAACCCCAAATTGCTTATTGCGCAGAGATCCATAAGACACCATGGTCCAGATTTGTGGAACTCTCTACCAGAGCCTGTCAAACAATGTTCGTCTCTTCACTCATTTAAGGCAAACGTTAAATCTATGTTATTATCAGAATACTTGAAGTAAAATTTCTGTGTCGTATCCTTTTTATCGTGAATTTATTCCTCCTTCGTTTTATTCATTACCAATATCTTCATCTTGACCATCATCATCTCCATGGCCTTCATCATCATCATCAACATCATCATCATATCACCATCACCCTCAGCTATTTGAAAGAATATGCCCATTCTGCTTTATCAATGTTATAAATGTATTAATTTCAATTAGTATAAGTTTGGGATTGTCATTTTTTTTTCAAGCAATCTGCTTATGATGACAATCCTTCTCCTGCAAATTGTTAACATCATATAGTCAATCATTTTTGTCTGGAATTATCTTTTTAGTAATCTTTATTTACAATTTATGCCAAAAATGCTAACATATTATGTTTATTATGTTATGAAAAATGTATTATACAAATGTTATGGATGCAGAAGAAAACAATAAATCAAATCAAATCAAAATTATTATCGTGATTTTACCGTAATTATTTTTGTAATTTCTTGATTCTTTTGCAACATTGCTTTTTGTTGATTTTATGTGTATTTTTATGTTTTTGTAAAAAGTTTGCCAATTCAACAAGCTGCGATCATTTGTTCTAATAAAATCTTGAATATTCTTGAATCATTACCATTAGGTCTTGTGGATGCCTTACTAAGCTTTTCTCTCAAACTTCCCCCCTCCCCTCCCCTGCTCTCCGGCCTCAATAACCACTCTTCACTTAAGTCAGTGCGGGGTGTGCTTGAGTGTGTGCATGTGTGCGTTGGTGTGTGAATGGGAGGTGAATGTGTGAAAAAAAAGAAATCCTCTCTGAGGTTAATTTGAATTAGTTGCATCAAATACCGGAAAAGATTATTTTCTTGCGGTTTCAGAGTAATTTATTCCATTTATGAGCCCACGGCTATGTGCTCAAAGACAGTAGTTGTTTCCTGATCTATATACCTCGGGGAGAAGATTAATCAGTGAGCACAAGGGGTAGAAATGGGAGCGAGAAGGGGGATTCCCGAAATGCATGCAATGTAATCATCGTGATTAAATAGACGCGGTTTTGCCTATAATTCAAATAGGACCTCCATTCACACCGTCTTTGACGTGATTTTTTCATAATAATTTTTTTTTATTTTTTTTTAGGTTCGATGGTAAAGGAATGTGAGGACGATCTCATAACTGCCAACATCTTAAAAATGAAAACCTGAACAACCAGCGGTCGGGGTCCAAGGGGTCATTTAGGCTTCCGGCGGGGTCCACATGCAGAGCCCCTTGCGAAGGTCCAGGGGGTAGCGTCCCTGAAGCAACTTTAAAAGCTAATGAAACACAAATTTCCCATTTGAAATAGCTATATTGAAGGTTGTGCGTGAAATCTTTTCAATTATACTATATAGTGTAATTGAATTACATTGATATAGGCCAAATTTTCTCCATATTTTGTCTTCTTAAGTTGGAAATTTTTGAAATCTGCAAGTCTAGACTTTCGGCCCTTATAAAAATTTGAAATCTGGACGATCAAGATAAAATCTAGATAGTTGGCAGATCTGCAAACTATGTTCGCAGAATTGAGTTGGAGTGGCCGCACTCTTTCATCGCGGGGGGGGGGCTTTCAGCACTCAACCCAGACTTTCTTGTACCCCCCCCCCCCATTGTCTCGAAAGGGTGTGTTAATCGATTCCTTCTTTCGAGAAAAGCACCCCAACCCCATCTGGTTCTCTGAGAGTACGGCCACCCCATTCCACTCCCGCTCCGTGAACGCAGACTGTCCGCGTCACGAGCCTGAGCGTGAATAGAAAATCAAGATTTTGGTGGCTCTCAAAAGGGGCATAATATCATATCACAGATAATGCCCATATATATATATGTATATGAGCGTATAGGATGGCGTCACTGGCTCAATTTCCATTAAAAAGTTGATATAGTGAATTTTAGAACCTAGCTTAACTTGGTGAAAAATTGAATCGCAATACTGTTGGTTGAATCATCACTCTAAAAATTCGAATGTTAAATCAACATTTGAAAGGTTGGAGGGGTGACAACCTTCTTCCAAATGTTACATCCAACCTTGTATAAAGCTGAATCCATCATTTTAAGTGTTGGGTAGAACTATTTAAAGTGGTAAATGCAACATTTAGAAAATGTTGTCACTCCTCCAACCAGGCGCGTAGCCAGGGGGGTGGTGGAGGCGGTCGCCCCCCCAAAAAAAAAGTCCCCAAAAAGAAAAAAAAAGAAGGGAAAAAAGAGGAGAAAAGGAAAAGGGAAGGGAGGAAAGGGAAGAAAGGTAGCTTTGTGTTTTTTTCTCAAAAGACAAACTCCTTCACTCTTCTTGCTCTAAATTCATATATGAATTTTGCTTCAGCGCTGCGCGCGGTTAAATGACAATATTGAAGTTCTCCATTGTTCCCCCACCTTTTCTCTAACCCTGTTTTTCCACCTCAGCTATGTGCTTCTTGCCAGTTAAAGTTAAAATTGTATACATTAGGGCATGAATTTGAGTAAGGTTAGGCCGAAGTAAATATATGAAGTTGTCTTTTTTTCAATTGATCGCGCAACTTCTGGTCTGGTCGGCTCCGAGCGGGTAAAATCTTTATATCAGTTTCTGCCGTCACCTCCATAAAGTCAGCTTCTCCCGCTTTTCAGCTCATTACTATAAACAACCATAATTTGGGGGCAAACAGGTTCCTAATTTAAAAAGAGGAAGGTATGGAATTCGTGTCGTATTAAATAAAAAAGTACAATATTTTTTTCATCAAATTATATTAAACTTCATGTCATTTCCCTGTATACATTCATCTCCTGTCCTAATTTGCGCCCTCAGTTTGAAATTTTGAATGACACTTAAGTTTCTTTATATTCAAAATGAAGCGCTTCAGGATAAGTCTAAAAAATTAATCATCCTTTATTATATAGATAGATAATTTCAATAAATCACAGAAGTTTCAACTTTATGCGCACTATTTTCCTTGTAATGAAGTTCAATAATCTTAGAAAATCAATTGAATTAGAGACGATTGGGTATTAGAGATATCTACATTTGATGAAACGTCCGCCCTTTGAAATTTCAGAGTTTCATTGCTCTGCGCGGGGAGGAATATCTTCCTCTCCCAATCTTCTCCTCTGTTTTGCGAGTTAAAAATATGCACTGATGCTAAATTGTTTGTAATCAAATTCAAATCTGATCTTTCCAAAGAAAGTTTCAGTATATCTTTGAGAATACCCTTTTCTCGGGACCCTTTTTATGGCAAGAAAAATTGATAAAACACTTAAGCTTCCGCGCTTCGCGCGGAGTTATTATCATTTTAATTTCCTCCATTGTATACCTCTTTTGTGCGTTCACAATCACTTTTGAAAACAAGGTTCAAAATCGCAATATAGTCAACCGAATTGGAGGTACTAGAGACAAGAGAAACGGCTCCTTTTCATTTTAATTTATGAAACACTAAAAGCTTCGCGCTTCGCGCGGGAGGGGGAAACTTGTTTTTAGAGTGATGATAGTTCCATGATCAAATCAAATCAAATTGACCTACATATGAACTTTTTATTTTAATTTAAAGAAACACCTCACTGTTTTAGGATATTCGATGTGATATTATGCGCAGTAAATTGAAGCGCTCAGTTCTAAAACTGATAGGATATTATCACACTTATTGGGAGGGTGTGTGTGTGTGTGTGTGTATAGATGTTTGTGTGTATATATGTAGGCTACACACCCTGTTCTGTGACGCCTGAATAAACAGGTTGTTTTTGCAATTTCTACTCAAATAATAATCTGTGATTCCTGCACAATCAAAGCTACCATACGTTCATTTGCGGCGGGTTTGCTACTACGCGCGCTGAACCTGTGACGGTCTTTGGCCAAATTCACGTCCGCGAACATCAAACACCTATGTCTGTCACGTGGGGGCAACACCCATTCAGCGCACTCCGAATTAGTTATTCGATGTTATGCACGCGGCCGCGAAAAAGGTCAGTGACAAGGGTTATTATGCAACTTGCTTCGCTGCTTAACCTTTCAGCGAGATATCTGTAGAGTCTATACAACTAAAATAATTTTATACTGACTCATAACTTTTAAACAAAAGACGTCGAGAGAAAATTCTTTGGGAATGATTTTTAATTATACCAAATTCCTTGATGAAATAGAAATCTTTATGGTTGTATAAACTGAAATATATCCTTGATAGTGCATGTATACAATTCAATGTGGAGTTTATAAATAGTTTTTCAATACCATTTTGCAGTATCATAGAATTGTTTAGATCGAAAGTAAAGGGAACTTATATTTGTAATTATTGTGATTAAAAGGAAAGTTTGATGTATTTTTCTTTTGTGATTCATTTAAATCATCTTGGAATACTTACTAAAATGTGTTGTAAGGATTGTTTGTGTTCCGCTCATTATGCTGTGTACAACTTTCGAAAAAATGACACGAAATTGCAATTTAACCATGCATTTTGGGGGGTTTATCAAACCACAATTATACATATTATAAAGTTTAAAAGGCGACACATATTTTTTATCCCCATGATTGAATCCAGTATGAATATAAAAGGAGTATATCAACCAAATAATTAGATACTGATAAGTGGAAAATAACCTTCGATGTGCTGTAAACTGCTATCATGTCGTAGGCCTAATTGTATTCAGAAAATCTATTTATCTATAACCAACGAACGTAGAAGGCAGCAACACACAAGCGTGTGGAAGGACAACTCATAAACGCATATGCAGCAGCTCAGCTGAGCACATTTTATTATTCATGCCAACGAAATCAAACGCCGATCAAATAAAGACAACAACTTAGTAGCGATCACGAAAACAATGAAAGGATATGACAACGATATCAAAGAACATATTATAATTGATTATACATACTTTTAAAGACATACATTAATAGTTAAGCCATACAAATATAAGCTTTAGAAACTAAAATCATTACCAAATCGGTGATTGTTGTTATCAGCGATTTCACCAGACGGTGAAATATGTGATTTGCGCCGAGACGAGTTTGTGACCACTCGCGAAGCATGTCGGGATTGAATATGACCACCTTATTTTCTCTGAGCTCTCTGCTGAACCCATCATAAATCAATGCTTAAGCTACGTATGTTAGCTCTCAACCTTTAGTTTAGCACTGGTACCTAGGGCGGACCACGACGTGGTGGCCAACCCGTCGACCAGCATTTATCCGCAGCCCATAGGCTGTGACTCATTCATTTATTCATTTTTTTAATATACAAATAAAGAACCGGTAGCAATGCCAATGGGTATACAAAACACTGATCCACGTCTAATGTTATCATTTCTTTTCAGCATTTTCCCAAACCTTCTATTAAATCTAGAACTAGGCCTACATCCAAATAACTGAAGTCTAGATCTATATAACTTAGATATAGATCGATAGACCTCAGTCTAAGTCTAGATCTAGGTCTAAGTTTATCAGTCTCGATCTGTTTTTCAATGTTCCACCATGCGGGATATCTAAGTAAATCTAGATCCAGTATAAGATCTCGTAGACTATAGGCTACTACGACTTGTTTTACTTGGTAGGAGATAGATCTATGCAAAAATGAAAATAAATACATGTAAATAATAATATTCCTCGAAACAGAACGCTTTCAGCTTTTTAGAACCTATAGGACGCCTATAGACCTAGATCTAGGCCATAATCGAGGTTTGGCCCATGGCAATGCAAGCCCCGATGCTCGGCTTGGTCCAATTAAGGCCAGCCTTGGCTAGGTTAGGATTTGTTTAGTCCATACAGGGTATAGAGTAAATTCCTCGAGTCTAGATCTAGAAGATTCTATGGTTGACAAGTTACCATTAAGCCTAGATCTAGACATGAAATCCTTAAAATGACAAGCTCGGTTACTTTGCTCTTTCACTTTCGAATTTCTAAAAGAATGTACGCGTTCTACCGAGCCAAAGCCAAGGCCCAGGAAAATTTACAATTGGCCATATGATAAACAAATGTAAAACTCTTTAAAACATTGATTGTAGAGAATCAATGGTCAAATTAAAATATGGATGCCGTATTCAAATCAATTCAAGTTCAACTTCTGTCTCAGGAAACTAATCTGGCCCCCAGCCCTAGACAGGAATAACCGTCGTTTCTGGGGATTTATTCAACAATTTCTGACATTTTACTACAATCCCCATTTACCGACGGCAATGTGTCGGTACGAGCCTTCATGTGTAATCTGGTCCGACGATTCGGCGGACGGGTTTTGTCCAGATTTGTTACTTCTTTTAGATTCTAAATGACATTATATTATCTTGGACGAAGGTCCACTATTTTCGTTAGACTCTAATCTTTCTATTGATACCATATACATTTTATAATATTTTGAAAATATACGTTACCGATGAGTTATTCCCCGGGTTATTCCTTATTTTTTGACTTTCTGCCGGAGAGGAAAATATGGCAGCCGTCAACGAGTTGTGCTTTTATCAAGGCTTTCCGATTAAATTTTCGATATCTTGGCCAATCAATGCGAGCGACAAGTTCCGAACGCACGCACATCAATATGTCCAAGCGCAGCGCAAAGCAGCGGCACAAATCGCGATAAGTAGCGACTGGTAAATACGTCTGTAATGATGATGACGTCTTCCAAGATGGCAACTTACCTTGACCAACGAAAGGATCGAAGATGACGATGTTTCGATCATCATTTCAAAAGAATTAGCGGTAACTGAGGTCTAAGGTACGATATTTCTGAATTTTAAACATTTTTTCGTAAATATGGATGTGATTTCTTTTTCATAATATGACATTTCATGTACAAAAAAACGATCGGAAAATCGGGTTCCCGCTGTTCGATCTAACGTTACTGCTAAAATACGTTGTCTGTACGTACGGGCCTCCAAGGAAACTAATCTGGCCCCTAGACAGGAATAACCGTCGTTTCTGGGGATTTATTCAACAATTTCTGACATTTTACTACAATCCCCATTTACCGACGGCAATGTGTCAGTACAAGCTTTTCAGTCTATGTATTGGTGAGTGAGCCAACGCAGTTCAGCGGAACAACCAAAATACAGAGACTGAAGCTTTTGGTCTATCTGGCCCCCAGCCCTAGACGGCCCTAGACTAGACTAGGTTTAGACCCTAAACTTTGGTCTAACGCTAAGTGATGGGCACTCTCTGCCAAACGATGTAACATTGCAATCAGTTTGCCTCAATTGGCTGATTTTTCTCAGAAAATTATTGAAGAAAACCAGGGAACTGAATGTGGATAGGCGGCCGTTCATAGTTTAATTTGGGTTTGAAAGTTTGGTTGCTCGATCGACCTTCGACGCAGCCTGGCTGTGCATGCAGCGCGCAGCCAATGCAATGCATTTTTTTCGCCGTCGCGTCCATGCCATTATGCTCTCGGACTCGGAGTTCAAATTTCGACCTGGATTTCGGGGATACAGCGCCTTTATTTCAGAGTTTTAGACTTAACAGTCAAATGAAATTTGAAATTTAAAATCTTACTTTGAACAATCATCGTTGATAAACATCAGCACACAAACCATTGCACTTAAAATCAGGCGAGGCAAATTGGACGTCATTGTCCATGTTACTATAAGATCTATGACGAGTCGTCTGGATCCCCAGCGTATCAACGTCACAAGCTAGCTACGCGACCGGCCCAGAGTTGGCGCATCCAGGCCAGAAGAACGGTGGTTGTCTGCATTTTATTAGTGGTGCAGCGAAATTTAGCAGAAGAAAGTAACAGGCCAGTGGTATCCTCGTTATAGGCTTATTATTACAAAATGAGCAGAATGATAAAATCATGATTGTTTAAGGTCAGTATTTTTTCAAAAATGTTAATAAAATTTGTAATATTATTACCCAGATCAGCCAACCAAAAAAATATCAACTCTAAGTTAAAAAAAAACACCTTATTTTTCAGAGTGGTCACAAAATTCGAGCGGAGTTTGCCTTCCTTAGAGCATGGACCTACTATGCTTAGAGCAACACACTTGTGTGTTGATGCCCTCTATGTTCATTGTCTATAACTTAGACATTATTGAAAAACGAGGTTGTAATAAGTTAAACTTTTATAATTAGGTGAATACAGAATACCAGGGGAGCGTTTCATGAAAGGACTTGTCGGACGTTTTATCGACAAGTCCCATTTTATCCGACAGTTACTATAGTAACAGTGCCTCTCAGCCAATCAGAATCAAGGAAAGATGTCAGATCTGACAACTTGTCGGACAAAAATGTTGATGAAACGGTCCCCTGGGAGCATTTCACAAATAGTAAAGTACCGAAATGCCGACGCGCACAATCATGATAAAAACGTGCGCAAGTTATATGCGCTGATGTTTTTCATACCGCACGCGAATGTTAATTTTAGTAATGCGACTCTCCCGGGGGGGGGGGCACTTACATTGACGAGTGGATACCATGCGCGACCCAAAAAACACGTAAAAGGATGTCTTTTTCACGATAGGGCACGTTACGTACGTAACGTGATAAGGGCGTCAAAAACACGAAAATAATGAAAAAAGGGTATCTATTTTGCTATAGGAAAATTACGTGTTTTGGGTCGAATTTGCGGGGATGATAAAACAAAATTAAAATGTTCTATAAAGGATGTCCTTTTTGCCCAAACACTTCGTGTTTAGAGTACGATTTGCGCGGGGTGTAGAAGGTCGGGTCGTACTTAACCAAATAAGGTAAAGCCGACGACCGAAGGACCCGTAAAAATAAAACATTCCTGTACTTGTTTAGGGGTTCATTTCAGGAAATATTTGCCAAGAGTATCATTTTGTTTCTAATACTTGTTAAGGGTAGGGTTTCATACGCGAATACTTGTTAAGGGGTGCATTTTCGAAATATAGAAATTACTTGTTTATGGTGCTTTTCGAGACCCCATGGTCGCGCATGGTATCCACTCGTGAATGGAAGTGCCCCCCCCCCGCCCCGGGGCGACTCTTAAGGCGACCGCACACCTAACGATTGGTCTGCGACCCGATTTCAGAATTAATGTAGTAGAATTCGATGCTACCATTGAGACTTGGACTATCTTACTGTGTAATATTCTAAATCATCGTACGAATGCCTATGTTCAAATCTGTGACCATGCTATCATCCTTCTTAGAATATAATGTACCTTATTCTTTAATCGTGTAACATTTTGATTTAGTTCTTAGTATACATAAGTTCGTATTTATAATTTTGTTATATCTGTATATATTATGTATATCTACTTTGTAATTAAAGGGCCCCAACGGAAACCAGTGTTTGTACTGATTGGGCCACCCTTTTTAAATATGTGAAATAAATAAATAAATAATAAAAGGGAATTTAATATCTAGTCGTAATGACGTCATATCAGTCGTACGATTGGCTACGATTTCAAACTAATTTGCCCTTTAATCCTAAATAAAGGCTTGCAATCTTTCAAAATGGTTATATCAGTATTCTTTCAATTAATTCGAACCTCACATAAAATGATATGTTCCATTCACATTTTCAGAAAATGAGCAAAATGCGATTTGTTCCAAAATCGGATCGCGAGCAGTCGTAATGTGTGTGTGGTGGCCCTAAAAGGGATGTTGCAAGAAACCATTTGCAATAAATTGCAAATATTCTGTTCCAATTTTACAAATGATATATCAATTTCATCTGTGGCAAATCAAATAATTGTGCTTGTTTCAAGAAGCAGCTTACAAATCAATCCCCGATTTGCAATCAATTTCAAAAGTCCGGGGTTCGATCCCCGGCCGCGGCAGTTATGCCCGTGAGCAAGGCATTTAATCTACAATGCTTTTCTATACTGCTTTCAAATAAATGGAAATGCTATATGCATTATTGGTAACTAGGTGTGAAGTTGTTTAAAAAAACTGTCTTAAACTTATCTCATTGAGAAATACACTACAGAAATGGTATATAAAGAGAGGAAAACCGCCATCGCCGTACGTTCGCCTGTGATGAATTAAAGGTCAAGTCCACCTCAGAAAAATGTTTAGTTAAATCAATAGATAAATCACTCATCAGACAAGCATAATGCTGAAAATTTCATCAAAATCGGATGTAAAATGAAAAAGTTATAGTTATAAAGTTTTGTTTATTTTTCACAAAATACATGTAGGTATATGCACAGATTAACCATATGCAAACGAGAGAATCGATGATGTCCCTCACTCACTCTTTGTTCTGTGTTTTATTGTTTGAATTATACAAAATTCAAATTTTACAATTTTGACAATAAGGACCCACTTTACTGAACCATAAAATGTTAAACAATGGTAATTCAACGTGTTTAGTTGCAAAATAAAACTTTGTTTCACAGGAAAATGAGAAGAAAATGAAAATATTTCATATAATAAAATGCAAAGAAATATAGTGAGTGATGTCATCACTTCCCTCATTTGCATACCGACAGGGATGTGCATATACATGTAATTGTTTTGTGAAATTAAGCGAAAGTTTAAAATATCATATTTTTTTTATTTAACATCCGACTTAGATGAAATTTTCGGTTTTATGTTTGTTGAATTTTTCTTTTAATTCAAATAAACTTTTTGTTGGGGTTGACTTGTCCTTTAACTACAATCCTAATTTTCGTCACTGAATTCTCTGTCACGAAGGGAAAGCTCCAGAAAGGTTAGAGACGATGGAAAAGGAATACGTTATCAAGCACTGGCGTAAATCCGGTCCGGGCAGTGGGGGGGGGTGATAGCAATATATTGACCTGGAAATTTCAAATTTTAAGGTCACCTCACACCAAGGGCTTTGTATACTGGGGTATATCATGTTTATAATACTACCATTTAAATGCCTATGACGATTTTCAACGATTTAGTTTTATAATGAATCGCAGTTAATATCAATATGTGAGCGAGCAAGCAAATTTTCAATAGTTGGAAAACAGAATGATGGCCCAAATCGTCAATTAAAGGGTGTGTAATTATGGGTAAAATGCAACGAGTGAGCGGAGTGGGCGAGCCTTATTAAGAAGTTGTTTCAGTCACTTAAATGATGTGTATATAATTACAGAGGATGAAAAATGTAAACTATCAATAAAATAAACAGAAGAACGGTATATTTTTAAAAAGTATTAAGAGCATATAAGTTTTAACAGACCACATTTTGTTCAATGAAGACTCATTTTCTCACTGGTCAAAGGTGACCTGAGAATGAAAAAAAAATCATTTTATTAAGGGTGCTTTATAAAATTATTATAGGTCACAATCTACACAAAGTAAATTAAATCTAAATAATAATATAGGGTATTTATATTGCGCACATATCCACCCTGTTAGGTGCTCAAGGCGCTCCTATATTACCCGGCTAAGCTACGCGTTCATAGCGCACACAGCTTTTAAGGAATTACTTCCTACCGGTACCCATTTACCTCACCTGGGTTGAGTGCAGCACATTGTGGATCAGTTTCTTGCTGGAGGAAATTACGCCATGGCTGGGATTCGAACCCACGACCCTCTGTTTCAAAGTCCGAAGACTAATCCACTGGGCCACAACGCTCCACATCTATGCACATTAAAAGAAGAATATTGCAGTAAAAGAAAGATTTCGAATAATTATTAAAATTATATTGGGAGATGATGTCCCTCACTATTTCTTTTGTTTTTGTTTGAATTATACGGTATTTCATTTTTTACAGATTTGACAATAAAGACCAACTTTGCTGAACCATATAGTATACAACAAAACCACCCCACATGTTCAGGGATGAATTTACCGTTTCACTTGACAATGAGGAGAAAATAGAATATTTCATATTTCATATAATAAAATATAAATAGTGAGTGGATGATGACATCAGTCTCCTCATTTGCATACCGACCAGCATGTGCACATAACTGTTTTGTGAAATTAAGCGAAACGTTAAAATGCCATAACTTTTTTTTATTTTACACCCGATTTTGATGAAATCTTCAGTGTTGTACTTGTTGGATTTTTTTCTTTTTATTCAATTAATCTTTTTGTTGGAATGGGCTTATCCTTTAAAAGACATTGGTATCTTACAGTTCACATTGGACGTTTTTTAACCAAACTCTTATGATACAGGGGATACAATGTTTGCACTAAATATGCTTAACGTATATTGAATTGTCATGACCAATGTCTTGTAAGATTAGATTGAGCGCGGGTGCAGAGCGACCGTGCAAGAAATTGTGCATGCTTAGAATTCAAAATTGGGCAAATTTAAGCACTTTAGCTGCATTTAAAGATGTGGTAATAATTTGATGATAAAAAATATAGTTTCTGTCTTGAAAAGTTGGAGTGGGGTATTGGACATGCCATTCCCCTCCCCCTCTGAAAAGCGGGTAATATATTTCCCCATCCCCCGGGATTTATACGCCCGTGTTATCAAGAGTCCGTATACTCTTAAAAATGTTGGGCAACATACTTTCCACACAATTGGTAAATACTTTATCCAATTCTGGGTAAAAAAATAATAATAATAATGTGTGCTTTGGGTGAACTACACAGTATTGGTTGAAAACTACAGAGTTGGATAATTTTTTTTAACCAATTGTTGTGTGGACAGTAATTTGCCCAACATTTTTAGGCAAATACGAACCAATAGCGCCATCTCTAGTCCTCAACTACTCCTACCTGGCCAGTTTCCCGACCCATAATGCCAGTAAAGTCTTGTAATATAGACCCACTTGAATGACATGCTACATGTAATTAACTACTCGATACATTTATATCGCAATAATATGTTACCAAGTAGCAAAGCAAATTACTTTTGCTGTCTAAACATTTTAGTTTTTTCTATACAAATACTATATGTCAATTTATTCTCTAGTATTAGTTGATATCTGAAAAGGTATATTTTAAGACTTTATTAATAACAAACAGTCAATGTTAGACTACACACAGTTTACTCCCCCTTTAAGAGTGTAAGATTCATGCGATAATACAGCATAATTACACCGATCTTATCAGAGCAGAAAAAACGCCAATTTGTGTGTTCCATTGTCCCTCGACATAAAAAAATATAAATGATAAAAGGATATGCCCATTTTTTCTTTCTGAACTATCTTCGTCACAGGTCAAATAATTCTTTATTGGTTATGATCCAGTCGGTGGCAGTGAACTTTAATATCAAGAATAATAAGATATTTTCAGTGATTTGCTGAGTTGCCTGTGTTATTTCCCCTCAGTTGTTGTCGAAGAATTCCTCTGTTCATCCATCCTTGCAAAATGCTCTTTTACTGCTAAATAATAAATTTCATCTATGAAAAATATTGCATTCATTTTTTTCAGTTCAATTTGATATCCATTGTTGTTGGGCTGAATGCAAGATGTCTATGTCTTTCTGGTCGTTCAATCGTGACACGCGACAATAGGTTTATGCCAAACGTTAATATTTCGACAAAAAAAAGCCCGTGCGTGGAGAGCCCTTTTCTCCTCATTCATTAGAATCATATTTTCGGAGTTGAGGTGAAGGATATTCGCATTTCAGAAGGGACGAGGTCGCCGTGCTGAGCACAGCGTTTTCGAATCGGGATTCCAGAGGGCATCTGTGCCATAGAAATCTCGGTTGGAAAAAATGAATTTATATGCACAGCTATCGGTAAGTACATTTATTTTATTCCAAAAGATTATTACTTTGTATGCACTCTGAGGAGAAAAGGTGGGAATTGAAGCCATTATTCACGTATTTGGAACCCTAGAGAGAAAAGGCCCCCCAATAAGGTTCCTTATACGTGCTCAAGAACCTTATGATGCAATAAAGATCCTGAAGAGGTTCCAAAGTGGATTTTTAAGGTAATTTAGAACGTTTAGGAACTTTTAAAGGTTCCAAGTATAGAAAAAAACGAATTTACATGAAGATAAAGCTTGGAAAAACATTTCAAATATATTTGATTAGTGGATTTTTAATTACGGCTTTTTCTAAGACTTCCCCATCTACAGTCGAGCTTGATTTTTTTAAATAATAATAAAGCAGTTCTTGTATACCATGTATACAGCATATCACATTATTTTATAACGTCCTTATGCGCTTCAAAGGAATTGTATATTGTCCCTTTAGATTTAGTCCCTCACCCTTTTACAGGGCAGAATCGGGTGGAATAATTGAATCTATTTTTATTTGATTTTACATTGATTTTCATAATTTTCACCGTATCATTCGTCATTCCAGATTTTTAGCCTGAAAACTGCGTCTTTCCTGAATTTTTGCGCTCTCCCGTTTTCCATCTGGTTAATCCTTGGAAAACTTTGGACTCAGTGTATCTGTATTTCCATCCTTCCCTCGATTGAGCATATATTTAAAGTGTTTTATTTGAGGCAAGAATACCACAGTTGGTATAACTAGTAACCATCAAGATTTCGTTTTCGTATAGACTGCTCTGATGCTCCTATGCCGTTTTTGGTATTTAATTCAATTCAATTCTTTTTATTTCATTTCCATTCAAAACATAATACAAAGTAAAAGAAAATAATACAAATCAAGTACAATTTTACAGAAGGGCATTCTCCGTAGAACAAACAAAAATAATAGCATAATATATTAGAGCATAAATGGAAATGGTACATCCATAGGTACCCTAAAAGTTTCTAAATTACCTTAAACGGACATTTTGGAATCTTTCTTAGGTTACAATCGATTATTTCATTGCTGGAAACTAAAATCTGAAACAGAAAAGCTCCGGAAATTACTTTTAACCAATTGATAGTGGGCTCGGCATCATCCGTGCAGCGCCAATTCAACGAAGCTCTATCCCTGAAATCGCTGACGCCAGGGTAGCAGCAAATCACATCTTTAAACGTTTTGGGTGTTACGCTGCCGGGGTTTTAACTCGCGTCCTTCCGGTTAAAGGATGAACTAACAACTGAGCCAACACACTGGTATAAGGTTCTTTATCAAAACAATTTAAGGTTCTTGAGCACGCAAAGAACCCCTTTTGGGATCCCTTTTCATGGGTGTTACATTACGGGACATACGGGCTCCATTTCACACTTTTTTTAAAGAGTGAATCATTTTATATGTTAATTGTTTTGTTCCCTAGTTTGATTCGATGTGAATTGTAATGCAGGTGGGGGTTTTTCTTCTTTCTCTATAAGATTTATGCACATATAAATGAAGGTTACACAATAAATCACATTCAAATAAACACAAAAAAAAATAAAAAAATAAAAACACAAACTTGATCATAAATCAAGAAACAACAATTGTCTGAATTATTACAAAATCAATTTAAATTGCTTACACTTGTATAATTGTTAACAGGTCGTTAATGCAATCGTTACAAATTAATTCGTTTTCTGTCATTTTCTATTTGAAGTAATTTTAAGTAGTTATATAAGTTTACGTCCCGCAAAATGATTTCAAAAAAGGGTTTCATTCACAATCACAAAAATTATTTCATAGTATCTTCCTTTACATTACACTTTGGACACAAATTGTTTATTATAAAATTCCTTTTGAAAATGTTACTTCTCACCGGTAAGAGATTATATAACTTTGAATTGAACTCTTCGTTTTTTTTTTTTCTCTTAGTTGAATAATATTATTTTTAAATATATTTGCCCTATTCGCATCAATATCAACTTTGTTTCCAAATATAAACAGCATTTATTGTTGAAAATGTTATTTAAGGGAATACTTCTCAGATCACAGATACATTTCACATGCAGTTTTCAAAATCGATAATTGTGGAACGATGAATCTTTGAGGTCGAATGTTGACGCTAGTGTCATTTCATTTGTTTTTAATTCATATTGCGGTATTGCTATTTTTAAGTTCTGTGTAGTAAAAAAAACAGTATTCTAACTTCTTTCTATATAGATTTTTGTCTGGTTGTTTTTCCATTATACGTAAACATGTACTCCAAGAAAACAATGTTTGTTAGGACTATAGACTACACCAGTCTTAATAAAAATAAAGACTGATTATCAAATAGTATGTGTTTATTTTACCAAACTATCTTATTTCAAATATAATTAGAGTTACGGTAAAACATACAGACGTTCTTTAATGTGTTAGAAGTTGTAAGAAGGTCCCAGGCCTCCAATATTTCTAGATAAAAAGTTTGTCTTTCGTTTAGCAAGTTAAGTGTTTTGGTACTGAAATCACAATTAAAAAGGAAGGAGATACTCAAAGGAGGTCAAGCCAATTTGAGAACACTTTTTTCAAGTTTTTATCATATTATTAAAAAAAACTTCCTAACCATTTCAACCGAAAGCATAGCATTTGGTGGCTTATATCAATAATTTGTATTCCACCAATATCATAAATTTCTGGTAGGTTACATCTATGTTTGATTTTCTTTTGTTGTTCCTAATGAATTTAGACACTATATTATTCAATCTTTTCATGATTTTTTTTTTTATGGGACGGAATCAACAGTGCTCTAAAGTGCTACACATTTAAGAATTTTTACTCAACCAAACATAGTTAAGTTTCGTCTTGATCGATTGTCTAGAGTCCTTTTTTCAATTCAACTATTTTTTCTTCCAACTCCATGTTAGCTCTTTGCCACTTATCAGAATAAATAAAGTGCGTATCAAAAAAAGTTTTCACTTAGAAAAAATCCTTTGAAAGTATACATTTGTAAAATCCTGATCATTTTTCCACATTTTAACATTGGTACAGATCCATTTAAGCAATTGACGATATAACTGTCGAAAAATATTTCCGCTTGAGTGAGCACCACTTACTTTTGAAAAGTTAGTGAAAATGATTTGCGCAGAACTTTGAAATAGTTATGCGAATAAAAGTAGACCTTAGTCATGAAGAACACGTGGAATTTAGCAAGAAGAATTTATTTGAAGATATCTTTTACCTTTTTTTAACTTGCTTCCTTGCCCAAAACACTTCGAAGAGTGCATTGCGCCCCATCCCACTTCCCCACATACCGAGGCCATCGTGACGATATTTGTTTTACACTGAGCTGTGATTTACATGAGATGGCTTAGGCTTGATTTTCATTTTGTTAATCATTGTCAAGCTTGGGAAAAGTGTGGAGAAACAAGTATTAATGAAAAATGAAATATAAACCCACTTTAAATGATAGAAACTTAGTAAAAAAAATGCTGAAGATGTCTGATATAAACTTTTGTTCAGATTCAGTTATGTCCTCAGATCCAGCTGGCACAAAAAGGCTATAAAGGTTGTGCTTACTATGTATTGAAATTTCAATTCGGGTGGCAAAGTTGTTACAAAATGCTTGAATGTATCCGTTTTATTTCAATCGACTAAAAGTGCAAGGGAAATGTATGAGAAATGTTTCGCAGGTAAGTTTGGTTTCGCCCTTTCCCCTTGACACAGCGTGAAAACGAGCATTTCTGCGCAAACAGATTTCTGCGAGCTTTGCCAAAATGGACAGTGCTCACTCAAGTGTAACATTCTGTCAAAACTTTTACTTTCATTGGATAGATGAGACCCAAACCCAAGATAACATGTGAAAAAAATTACCAACATGTTGTATATTTCTTTATTCCCAGGGCTTTTTCAAAGTGTAAACTTTTTTTGATACGCACTGTAAAATGACCTTAATATTTTACAGGTTAACAGGCAAAATTAAAGATTATATATTTTGATATTTTGATATCGTATATCTATATTTATAATACAGTTGATTATATCCATATAGCAATTGCACGAGAGAAATTAACAATTACAGTACCTTATATTATGATAAAACTTTGCAAAACTTGCAAATGGTAACAAATAAGTTGCATCGATTATAATCATAGGCAAAATGTGTGCACTAATTTGACTTTACATTGAACAGAGTATAGTCGTTATGTAATAACAGAAATGAATTTACGGAATTTACCGCATCACTAGTATCCGTTGGAAAGCTCGATTTTTTTTGTAGATTTCAAGTCAAATGTAATCTGTCTACCTGGTAGGATGCGATAGTATGCGAATGCCGATTCGGATGACTTAGGACTTGAATAAATTGTTTGCTTGTTACTGGAATACTCCATTAGGAGTGGAGATTGTGCAGGCAATCTGAATTGTGTAGACGACTTGGAATAGGAGGACTGGGGTATTCATAAAGCGCTTACCGTTTTCGTTCTGATATGCGATTGCAAATGACAGCATCGAATATTAACATCAAATTCGCTTGATTCTTCAAAAAAACTGTCCTAAAATTGTTCGAAATAGAAATACTCAAAAAGTCATTTTGCCCGATTGATCGTGGGCCCGGCTGCCACTGTGCAGCGCCAAACAGGGTAGTAGCAAGTCCCATTTTTTAACGTTTATTGGTCAGAACCCCCGACCTCCCGGTTGTGAGACGGACGCACCACCAACTGAGCCAACACGCCGATATAGGCGCCGTGTATCACATATTTTTGTACTAAAAATCAAAACAAGTAGTCATTTCTGGAACAAATTGTAAGTATCAAAGAAAAATAATAAATTGGTGGGTACAATGACAACCAGCAAAAACTATATAATTCCTTAAAAATATGTGGGTATCGAAATCGATAGCCTAACTTGTAATGCATAGGCAATGCCTTGAGCACTTAACAAGGTGGATATTCAATCCAGTTCAATTCAATTTAATTCAATTTATCTACATTCTCAACAAAAACCATGAAAAACGGACATAACATACATAAGTAAAACATTATTATAATATACAAAAAAATATGGGAATGAGGGATTTACGAGGGACTTTATAGACATTGACCCAATATGTAAGACAAACCTGATAAATAATCCAAAAAACAGATAGCATAAATGAAAACAGATTTGTGCGTGATGTAATTGCCCTTGTTATTATTAATGAGATATTTATATTCTTCATAATTATATTTTTAATGAATTAATGTTTAGGAAAAATGTAATGAAATGGAAGAAAATGACAGTTTATTTGAATTGAATTGAATCGAATTATTATTGTTGTTATTATTATATCATTATCATCAATATTTCCACCGTAAAATTTGCCCGAATAGTTATGAATTCCTATTACAACACAAGTTCTTTATACATTGAAATAAATTTTAGTTGGTGGGAAATTAGTTATTCAACTTAATTGGTTTGCGGTTTCCATGAAATTATGGTGGGAAATTAGTTATTCAACTTAATTGGTTTGCGGTTTCCATGAAATTTATTTTGATTCCTAAAAATATACTCTTTTTCAAATATTATGCAGAACATACAAATCTATAACATTATTCGCAGATGCAGCTAATTGTTTGATTATTCTTAAAACTTAATCGATCTGAAGTATGCTCACTTTCATTCATAATGGAAATATCTGCGTTGAACATATCAAAGAAAATATAATGAATATTTGAAGAGCTCACTTGCAAAAGGGGTTATGTCCATTTTCATCAAATTTGATGTTTATGTCTTGATATATAGATTTTTAGTAGCTCTATAAGATGAAACCAAAGAAAAGTTTGAATTCCTATTAAGAAGTGAATTAAAATGGCCAAAAAATCACCCTGTTTTCAAAAGTATTTAGGTACATTTCAGTTTAGTTGCGAAACAGGGGGTTAGGTCCACACATATTTTTTGGGAAAGAATATCTTAAAAATATGAAGGCAGGTAGATTTCTCTAATACCCAATTTCATGTTCTCATGTTTCATGAAAATTCAGTTTTGCATAAGAATATTGCAATATGGGAGAATTAAAAAAAAATTAGATTTTATTGGAGTGGACCTAACCCCTTTTGCAACTAAACTCTTCTGAAGAACTCATTTATCAAAAGGGGTTAGGTCCATTTTTCATAAATTTTATTGTGTTCTGTCTCTAAACCTCTAAATTTTTATTCAACTTGATGATTCCAAAGACAATTTGAATTTCAAATGAAAACGTGAATGGAACTGACAAAGAAAAATCTTATTTTTAATAAAAGGAGATTGGATTCATTTAATTTTACTTGCAAAAGGGGTTAGGTCCACAATGATATATTTTTTTAACATATAGAAAAAATGAAGACAGGTAGATTTATTTTATACCCAATTTTATGTTCACATGATAGGGTAGTGCATCATGGCAATTTATTTTCTCATGAATATTGCAATAAGTGAGAATAAAAAACATGTTTTTCGGAATGGTCCAAAGTGGACCTAACCCCTTTTGCAAACTAAACTCTTCCTTTGTAAAATGTAATAATTTGTTTTTCGTATTTATATATGAAGAGCTTGATTCCAAAAGGGGCTAAATCCACTTTTGACCAAAATTGATTTGTGAATATAAATATATATATTTTAGACGTGAGAATCAAATGCAACATATTGCATTCGATTTTTTTTTTAAAGTTGGCAAAAATTAAATGAAATTTGATTGTTGATCCTAAAAGGAGCTAAATCCGAAACAGTTCTGTTCCAAGAGGAGCTAAATCCACTATGCGGTTATTTGAAATTGTTTATTTTTTCTATCTTAAATAGAGCTATGCATCCAATTTTTAGGTACATGTTCAAGTTCACACCAATTTTCTAAGTTTGCTGAAAATAAAAGAATTTTACTATTTTTATAAATATTTTTGGATTTAGCTCATTTTAGATATCGAAAAGTTACCGTCCTTAGAAAAGACGACAAAATATCTTTGGAGTGGCTATCGACACCTTGTTTGAAGCCAACAAAATGAGTCGTGCAGAGACGGTGGCTAGCGTTGAAGTTGTTTGTTTTATTGGTAAACAACAAATCCCTCTATTGAATGAATATACGATAGCATCATAAGTAATTGTTACAGAGCAGAAATATAATGATACAATGCAATTGTCATATCCTCATTTATCACCCGATATTTCGACAATTGTGAAGTTAAGTTGTCTCAATTTATTTAATGGTAAATATCAGTGGCGTAGACAGGTCCTTAGACCTGGGGGGGATGATCCCTAGCTGGGTCATATATATATATATGTATATATATATATATATATATATTATCTCCTTCATTCTTTATATTCATATATATTAATATATATATATATGTATATATATATATATATATATATATATATATATATATATATATATATATATATATTAATATATATGAATATAAAGAATGAAGGAGATAACGTACTCGATAAAAACAAAATATCATGGGCCAAAGCAGACGAGTTAAAGATAACAAAATAACACGATCTGCCTCATGGATTATCTCGTGTGTCTTTTAATCACTTTGCTTTCAGCAATAAACAGGGCATCCAGTAATAAACAAACTTCCTTGCACATTTTTCATGGCAGTAATCTTTTGTTTGATTAATGACAATGAGTAAAGATGATCATAAGAGAAATGTCATTTGTCGGATGTCTAGAACATGATCTAGAATAACTAGTATTCCTTATTTCTTATTTTACTAGTATAGTAGTATACTCTTTTAAAAGTAGCGATATTGTTAATGATCAAACGAATGAATCAACAACTAAAGGAATAAACAGCCAAATAACTAAAAAAATATCAATTACAATTATAGTAATAGGGGTAAAATAAAAAAAGCTCAACATTATATTTCTTATCCACGTGCAGATATGCGGACACTAAAATGATAAGCACACTCTGTTTAAAATTACCATGATTACAAAGGCTTGATTGAATTAAGTATGGAAATGAAATAAACCTCACCGGGTTGTCGGAAGTAAACTGTATAGATAGTAACTTGTTATAATTTCGATTCATTTCTTATTATGTACCTTGTTATGATGATTATGATAAAAACATAGGTAAGGAAATGTAACAGTTTATAACCTTCAAACCTAGAAGACTGCGCACGTACAGAAATCACTGGTATAAGTAATTCCAAAATACATTGCGCCTCGACTTACTTCTTCTTGAAACTGGAAGACGTTTATTTTCACCCAATATAGTTATGCAAAACAGTCCTTAACAGTAAAGGATTATAATGCCCAACATGAAGGAAAAACAGGCATACTAATGCTTCATATGGCAGTATCAGGTAACACGCTCGAAAGGAACATACTTGCTAAGTTCCTATTCTCTTGAACGACTCAATAATCAGTACATGTATAAGTACAAAAGTATGAACGCTAACTTAGACCATAAATTAATCTTATCCATGGATTGATTCAATCTGCCTTCGTGAATTAAGGCATGTCTATATATTGGATGATTCTACCTTCTTTGAAAAGCGCAAAGTACTCTGAAAAAATTAGTGAAATAGTTCACTCTTTAAGGAGTGAATATATGAAAGAGTGAATATTGAGTGAAAAAAACCTCGGATATCACTGAGGCCATCCAAAATTTGCACTTTCATTCCAAAATCATTCATTTACTAATTCGCTCCTTAGAGACTGAAAATTTTCACCTTTCCTTTGCAAAGTAGGGGTTGAGGACATGGCCAGCAGGGAAAAGGGTCAGTGTATGTGTATAGGTAATTTCTTATTAATTCGTTTGAACAGTGTTAATGTGTTATGAAAGCAATTGCTCTGAAAGGGAGTGATTAAGCAACACTTTCTTAAATCTGTAATGAAATATTTTGAACTTATCTCCTTTGCAAATACATAATTATTATAAGGAAATGTACTTGGTGAAACTCTGAATAACGATCCTTAAATGTATATGACGACGCAAGACAGTTGTTATTACTTAAAACTTGCAAGTTGTAAATGCATATAAGATGATTGACTCTGAATAAAAGTCCAATTTTGATCATGTTTGTCATTGCTGTACGTTATGATTATTACTGCTATTATTATTGATTGATTTTAACTAGCATTCATTGCTTTATTACTGTATAGTTTTGCTTCTTCCCCCACAGAAACCTGGGGGGATGATTGTACACACCATCCCCCCCACCTAGAATTCTGGGGGGATGCATCCCCCCCATCCCCCCCGCTATCTACGCCCCTGGTAAATATCTACTAATCCGTAAAAAGCAATCAGAAAAGTAGTAAAAAGGTGCTGTGTAAATGTGTAATTTATCACCTGATATTTCGACAATTGTGAAGTAAGTTTCTCAATTAATTTAACGGTAAATAACTACTAATCCCAAATCATTGAGAAAAGTAGTAAAAAGGTGCTGTGTAAATGTGCCTTTGTTGTTGTATAGAGTAGGGGATGTTGTAAAAATGAGGAAAATTGTACAAAATTTTAATATACATGTATCTTAATCGACTAATGTTCGCTACAAATTGATGATAATGTGAGTTAAAATAATTGCTACGTACCATATTCAAATCAGTCGAAACTTGGCTATGCCAACACGAACGTACATACAGCGCCCAGACACCGGCCCAGACATTTGTCACCTGCTAACTGGTATGCCTATTTAAGCGTGAGCTGTTGCCCGACGAGTCATCAAAAGCAACTAACACCTGTATTCGTGCATTCCTCTAACAGTATACTTCATTTTAAAACCAAAAACATGACAATTAAGAATTTTGAGGAACTGAACAAATATAAGTGGCAAATCGAGAAAATCTGCAATTTCATTAATACTCTTTCTGAAGCAATAATTTCCATAAATTCATATCTAAGAAGAAATAACTCGTTATACGGTTTGATTCGAATGGCAATTCACTCAAAATATTCAATTCAATTAATCCGCATCTACAGTATCCGCAAAAATGGTTTGCCACTACATTAAATCCCCCCCCCCCCGTAGTAAACAAGTCATTTGAAAAATCACTTGCTTACAGTAATTATGCAACACAATAACTACATACAATCTGTTTTTCATTTCGTAATTTCCAATGGATAAGCATCAGAAAAAGTGTAAAATTTGCTTTGCTAAAGATATTTATGTTATTCGTATTCAATTTCTATTATCAAAAATGTCTAAATGTCTAAATGTCTAAAAACGAGTAGTAATACTATATATAACCTGTTTCCCTCAAAAAATACTTTCACCAATAAATGCTGTTTACATTGGGAGAACAAACTTGATATTAATGTAAATTGGGCAAATGTATTTAAAAATAATCTTATTCAAGTTAGAGAAAATAAATTACGAGAGTTCAATCTTAAGTTATTATATAATCTCTTACCAGTAAGAAGTAACCTGTTCAAATGGAATTTCGTAACAGATGATTTGTGTCCAACATGCAAGGTTAAAGAAGATATTATACATGCTTTTATTGACTGTGAAGTAAATAAATCCTTTTTCAAATATATCAAAATTATTTTGCGAGAAGTTTACAATGTAAAAGTAGAAGTAAACATCAAGCAGTTACTTAAAGTTGAAAGTGATAGTAAAACAAATACCTTTGTAACTATTGCATTTTGGTCAATATATAAAGTTATTTTGGATAGAAACAAATCAGGAATCGAAAAAAGAAATTTTGTTTTGAAACATGTATTTATAAAAGAAATTAAAAAACGGATAGAAATGTACAACATTGCTAGTAAAAAGACCAAAAAAAGAGATGAACTGCCCAAGAGCTTGTTAAGATTCATGTAAGAAAACCTATGTAACGTAGATATGACTTTGTAATTATTATAATAATACTTATATTTTTCATGATTTATGATTATGTAACCTTTGATTAGAATGTGATTTATTGTGTAAACCCTGATTTTGATGTTAATAAATCCTCTAATAGAGGCAAAAAAAAAAAAAAAAAAAATGTCTAAATTGGCAAAAAAAATCTACGTTTTACAGGGTTTTTGTTCCAAAAGAAGCTAAATCCATGAAAAAAAAATTCACAACTTCTTTAAAAATTGATAATGAATGCTAATTTTTTTAAATTATGATTTAATAATTAATTTAAGATGATAGTTATATCCTATATATCAAAATAAAACAGCAGTGACGGAAATCGGTGAATTAACAAACCTTGATTTGCAGAAAAATACCAAAAGTCGATTTAGCTTCTTTTGGAACAAAACTCTTCTTATACTAACATTCTTTGAACTTTCCTTTAAATTATGCGTTGGTGCTACATTTTCAATTCCATTTTGGAGAATGTTTTAAAATACCCCGTATCTCTAAAATATGTTGTCTACATAAAAACCCCACGTTCATAAATTTGGCGAAGTTCGTCTGTAATGTGTTTGCTTTCATCGTGCTCATTATTTCAAAATGATAATGGTGATCAAAGTACATATTTTATTCATTTAATTACATTATCGCGCTCGAGTGATACATGTCATTAGAACCTTTGAATCGTGGCGAGAATGTAGTCGCTTTTGTTCAGTCTGAGCTCACGAAAAAATGATTATTAATTCGGCAAAATAAACTTTTAGCTACCTTCCTTGTAATGAACATTTCTAATGGCTTGATATAAGCGTGACGGCATTTCGTTACCCCCTAAAACATAATAATCAGTCGTGCGATTTTATTTTCTAAAGGGGGCGGGGGCACCAGATGTCACCGCTCAAGCTTGTCAAAGCCAATTTCAATAAATGCTGAATTCTGATTAACCATCAGCGATAACTATTGACCTATGCAATATTCAATTCAATTCTTTATTCATTCAAATTCAAGTAAGTTTTAAAAAAACATATGTGCAATGCAAACAAATTAAAAATGCATAGTATGCATACGAAGTAGATCATTTTATAAATAAACAAAACATTGCTTTGATTAAATATCATAATTGAATGAAAGAGAACTTGAGAAGAAAAGCAAAGACCTTGTGAGAATAAGTTCTCAAATGAAATTATAATATATATTATACAGGCATTTCTAGATCATTTTAATAATGTAGGATGACATCAAAAACATGTAAAATAGAGAGAGCAAAACAAATAAAACTTGGACAAGGGGGGTTAAGGGGGTTTAAATAAATTTAGATTTGTGTATGATCGTATGATACGAGGAATGGAATTCCAAACAATGGGAAAACTAAAGCGGGATTATTTTTTTTGTGAAGGTTGAGGAAACTTGATGAAAATCATTGTTTGTTGGAGTGTTATCATTTTGAACATGAAAGTGATTGGTTGACGCTGTGTGAGCGAGTGAATAAGTTGAAAATATTCGCGGAACAAATAACCTGCAAAAATATTATTTTCATTAGGTCTTTAAATTTGATCCCTTTACTTGAGGCTTATAGAAATTATGTGAAGCTGTCAAATTAATGGGGCTAGAATTGCCATCTTTGATAATACCTGCATTTGTTAGACGTAGAAAATTAAGGTAACATGTTATTTTAGATAGATAAACAGATATAAAGAAAGAAAGATAGATAGATAGATGGATGTATGAATAGATAGATAGATATAACAGTTTATTAAAATATAATTGCAGCCAAAGCCGAATTAGTTCCATTAATTATTTTATCATTATTAATATTATTGTTATTGATATCATTATCATTTTTATTATCATTATTTTTACTATTATTATTATCATTATTAGCTACCCTCCTCTTTTACTAAAGATATCCAGTCACTATCCGAGTATTATTTATTGTTTGGGGGTTCGGAGTGTTTTTTTTCCTTAATTAGCAAAACAAAATAACAGGATATAGGTCATGTCGCTTGAGAATTCTCTTACTTGGATCATTAGCTTTACTAGCGTGGTTTTGCTCTATTTCTCTGGGATGTGGGCTTATTTCAGGACCCATTTATCTTTAACCTTGACTGTAAGAGGATTAAATATACATAAATATATAGGGCTTCTATCTTACACATATCTAACTGTGTACAGATCTAACTTTGTACAGTTCAACTCATTCATATTGAAGCTTGTTAAGGAATACTGAATATGTTTACCTCTATAGTTGAATGAGTAAATGCAGTCATTCAACATAAATTTGACAAATAAGTCAAAGATCATTCTTTAAATGAAATGACTGTAGTCACGTAGGATTTGTTTTCAAGGAAAATTATTCATGATCAATTGGACGGCTTTTCGAGAATCACAGCTGACTCTGTATACAAGTTATCGCTGTATAGCTCATTCTATGACTTCTTCGATGTTGTTTCAATTTGTAAATAAATATCTGTATTTTTGTGATCAATAGATATGTATATATCTATATATGTTTTTCATTTTAGGATTTCCCTTGGGTTACATTATTTCTGATTTAACACTATTGATTGAGAATCCACTGCCATTTTATTTATTCGTTTGATCTTGTTTAATTATGTTTTCAACCAAACAACAAAAAAGGAATAAGAACACGGTATATACCATGACAAGTACTAATAAATATTTATAAGTGTACGGTAAATATATATTGGCAGCGATAGACAGCCACCGTGAAGGTAAGGCTTCACTGAGTGGCAAAGGAATGAGAGAGATGACTGGACGTCGCTAACTTCATACCAAACTTATGGCTAATTATCATGTGATATGATGTAAATGTAATTGTAACCCTGCATATGATTTTAATCATACATGCAGGATTGTTCCTACATTAAAAAGTATAATATGATTAAACATGTGCACCAGACATGATATTTTAGTGGCAATTTAACATACATGTACCTTACAAAAAAATCCGATCATATAATAATCATTTATTATTAATCTCTAAAACGTATGTTTGTGTGCGGGTTTTATCCCACTTTACTGAAATATGTAACTTTGACAGATCATTGAAAAGGCTTTAATAGGCACAAACTTTATATCTATATTTCGGAAGAGCACAGGTAGGCATCTTAAATCAATACACGTGACATGAATCAATAAAGAGCGTATTTGGTTTAATCAACAAGTTGAAAATATCTGAGCTGTGGATCAATATTTTTACAGCAAATATTTGTATCACCGGGGCAGTCCATTCTTCATTATATTTTGTTTTGCTATTTGAAGAGTATATAAGGTATCTAGTAACTTTTAGAAATACTCACTAATGGCGTCCGTGGAATTTTTCAAATAAGCACGTGCACGCCACGTCTTTTGAGACAAGCCGTCCAAAGGGTGACTTTGTCTCATTCTAAGAACATAGAGGGGCATATATTGACACCAGACAGGGGCGGCATCGGGGAATACTGATAGGGGGGCAAGACGGTCCAAAGATCAAGTTGGCGCCATTCTTTGTTACACTTTTTTTAAGGAATAAACACGTTGTTTTGGTCCGTCAACAAGATAACTATTTAAACTTTTGTTTAAACAATTGTTTGAACTTTTACACTCTAAACAAAGGTTTACCAAATATTCGGTAAAATGGGAACATGCATGTCGGTTTGGTATAAAGATACTCAATATTTTGTAATTTAGCCGAAAATGGGTTCAAACAAAAGATACACAGCAAACATGCATGTTTCCATTTTACCCAATGTTGGGTAAATTTTAATCAGTGTTTTGAACGATTGTTTAAAACTTTTGACAGTAGTTGTTAGAGTGACGGGCATAAACAAGGTGCTTTAATAACATTTTTTTAATAATAATAATAATTCTACTTGCTTATATAGCGCTTAATACTTACTTTGTCAGAAGTCTCTAAGCGTTAAACAGTATATGCAGCATAATTACCCTGGCTTTAGCAGTGCAGCTGTTACGCTTACGCGTGCTGCGTTTCAAGGAATAAATTCCTGCCAGGTAACCATTTACCTGGTTGAGTGCAGCACATTGTGGATCAATTTCTTGCTGAAAGAATTTTTGACAGCGTAGATTGAATAATAGGGAAAGTACAGATTAACGAGACAAAGACCGCTCTTTAAGACGCTCTCCCTTTTTCTCTATTTATTTTCTTCCTTTCATTTTTCCCCTTCCCACCCCCTTTAATTATACTTCAAAATCATAGGGGATGGTCGCCCCAGTTCCAATGGATCCGCTCCTACAAACAGAGCATTCTTCGTCTCGTACATGGTTTTTGTTACTACGTTAGGCCCCACATCTCCGTTTTTCTCTTCTTTTCTCATTATTTACTCGAAAATCATAGGGGTTTTCGCCAACGCTTCTTGCAGATCCGCCCCTGAAAAGAAAACATCATCAAATGCTCACCCATGTTAGCCATATTCGACTTAAACTGTGAAATCTGATGATGTCAACACCACGGATCCAGTGGTATGGATGGGCAAAGGCGGCATGCGCAATCCTCATTTGGTGACCGTATTGTTGCTTGTCAAAAGATATCAAGAAAAGGCCCCATTGCGTATTTTCTTGTCAGATAAAAAAAGGAATAAACGCGGGGCCCTTTCAAATAAATTATGGATCAGACCCTGTGTTCTTCTTTGAGAAAAAACACCGATTCGGATCGCTTTTTCGTTGATATGTTAGAAAGAAAAAATTGCCTGTCTAGACCAGACATGTGCCAAAGTCTTATCGGCAAAACTTCAGGCATTGACATCGTGAAATCGCGATAGGACTAATGCGCTGTTCGTAGTATTCAGATTTCGAAACTGTGTTGCCTTTGAATATTTTCACACGCGGATATTGACTTTGCCTAAATACCGAAAGAATAAAATACTAAGTTTTCATAACGGTTTGAAACAATGTCCTCGACCTTTGGTGGGAAAACTACCCTCTTACATGTTTCTTTTTCTTTTTGTAAGGTCTCCTTTTTCTTTTCCAATGGTCATTCTAACCATTGGGTCTGTAGTCATATTAAGGCACACAAGGGTATCAATCTCATATCCACAAGTTTAAAGGGGAATCCAACCCAACTAAAAACTTGTTTAAAGAGGAAAAATGAAAAATCAGACAAGATATGTGAAGGTTTGAATATCGGACAAACAATAAGAAAGTTATGAATTTGGGGAATTTGTAAATAATGGTAATCACTATACTCATGGAGACTTCAAATTGACCGCATTTGTGATGTCACAGTGGTGTTAAAAAATGATTACTTTTCAATGCACTCCAATGCATAAAATGGCGAAAAAAAATTCAACAGATTTATTTCTAATAGTATATTTCTTTTATGAGGAGATATGCCTGGATTGTATCTATATTACTGCCCCTGGGGAATGGCTACTTAGGAGAAACAACAAATCCCTGATAATTAAGTACATGGCCTATGGGGAGGTTGTCCTTGCTTATCCGTTGTCAATTTGAAATTGACATAGTCTTAGGAATCTTGATTTTAAAGCAGCCATAACTTTTTTTACTGCTTGTCCGATTTTTCAATCTTTCACAATTCTGTTTTATTTATTTTCTCCTTTCTAACACAACATTGCATGACAATGGCTGGATTCCTCTTTAAAAGTATTAGCACAACAAAAATCAGAAAAAGTTTTCGCTGAATCAATGTTTCAAATCAACTATGGAAGCGTTTCATAATATTACGGTTAATTTTGTAGATATTTTAAATCAATAATTTATAAGGCCTACTCTATCTAATATAAATTCCGTCAGTAACTGTTACACGATTTCATTTCACTCTAAATACAAAAGAACTATTCTGGTCCCTAGTCACACTCTTCGCAGAGCGACAAGCGGGACCATTCATTTTGGAAAGGGATTTACATCTTTTGAGAGTGCATTACAGCTCCTTCTGGAGTGAACGGTGTATATTTTTCGACATTTTCACTCCCAAAAGAGGTAATTCCACTCTCAAAAGATGTAGATCTCACTTCAAAACGACATTTTGGAGAGGGATTTACATCTTCAGACAGTTTATTATAGCTCCTTCTGGAGTGAGCGGTGTATATTTTTCGACATTTTCACTCCCAAAATAGGTAATTCCACTCTCAGAAGATGTAAATCTCACTTCAAAACGACATTTTGGAGTGGGGTTTCCATCTTTGGAGAGTGCATTATAGCTCTTTCTGGAGTGACCGGTGTATATTTTTGACACTTTTACTCCAAAAAAAAGAGGTAATTCCACTCTCAGAAGATGTAAATATCACTTCAAAACGACATTTTGGAGTGGAATTTACATCTTTTGAGAGAGCATATGTCCTTCTGGAGAGAACGGCGTATATTTTTCGACATTTTCACTCCAAAAAGAGGTAATTCCACTCTCAAAAGATGTAAATCTCACTTCAAAACGTTATTTTGGAGTGGAATTCACATACATGTAGTTTGAGCATTATTGCTCTTTCTAGAGTGAACGGGGAATATTCCTCGACATTTTCAGTCCAAAAGGAGGTAATTCCACCTTCAATAGATGCGAATGTCAGTCAAAAACGACTGGTCCCTCGTCTCGCTCTGAGAGGACCATGATTCGGGATGAGATTAGCTCTTTTTGCATTTAGAGAGTTAAGCCTAGTGATATTATCAGCACATGGCCAGACGTAACGAACGGTGAGGGGGGTAGCGGGAGATAGATGGCGCCTACGTGCCTTCTCCATGATATATTTTCTGATTTTATGTTGTATTTGAAAGTTATCAAATGACTATTCTAAATGTTCCATATTGTTCAGGTTTTTTTTATATAAATCAACATTTAAAGACATGATAACAGTATCAGTAATGCTAATCAATAAAATTATATAAAAGACAATAATAGTAATAATTTGATGATATTTAATTTAAATCGAACCAACTATATAAAGTTCTTTTTTTAATAGCTTGGAAAATAATTCTTAGATATTTCGATAGTTCGGTGCCATTCGGATGTTTTTACATGCAAAAACATGATCAAAATTTCTCCTGTAGAAACCCAAAACAAACTGTACAGATTGTGGGTGCTGATGATGATTAGCATTGTTATTGTTATCTTTATCATTGTTATTATTATCATCATTATTATTATCATTAATTTAATGTTATCAATTCAGTATTTCAAACAATAGGCCCGTATTCTGGAGTCGGGTATAACTTAAACTCATGTTTAAAGTTGTGGTTTAAAACTGTAAGTATGGAGAGTCAATTGTTACATAAATCACTACCAGTACAGATATATTTCACCTCATTTGGCTCTCAAATCATTCATAATTGTCTAGGAAGTGTAAATAGATTATTGTCTGCACCATCGATGAGTCAGGAAAGAGCACAGTAAACCAAAAAAAAACATTATACAACTTAATGACAATTTTGACACTTTTGGCTACCTATGATTTTAGCACAGAGCTACACCATGGTCTAAGTTAAACCTGACTTCAGTATACGGGCCATAGAGTACATTAGAAAGATGAGTACAACAATAATAACAAAGATCTTCCCCCGCTGCATTTCCCAAAGTTGCCTGGAAGAGAAATATGTATATATAACATTGCAATAAAACACAAGTCTCTTGTTCTGATAAGAATATGATTAATTCGATAGAAAACAAAATACATTGTAGACCATTTATGTGCCTCAAAGTCAATAAACTGCAAAGGGCATCATCAAATATTATTTCAGGTGTCACTAACATGTTAGTCAATAAAATCACTTGCAAATGAAAATAGAACATGGCAGGAATTTGAACTGAATAGCAGGGTATATTTTGCAGAATGAAATCGAACTGCAAGTTTGAAATACACGATAGTAAAAATAGGGAAATTTCGATTCTATCTTATTCAAATTATACCAAAGGATCGACGATAAAATAGACGACATCAATCTTTAAAGCTACTACAGTTATTTAGTTTAATATATGCTCTATTTTGTTCAACAGGTGATCTTGATCGAGTCGTAAATAATGGTGGTAATGGAGACCAGGGCTCTGATGCTTTTGCTTCTAAGCTTGATCCTGATAAAAGGTGGGTTGTCTTCATGGCTGACTTGATATCATCAATTGAAGAAATAGAATCAATCATTTTGAAAAGGCTCTGAAAGGGCTCTAAAGAACCCACACGCTTGCTCTGTGCCTCAGGGGCAAGTGCATTGGTTCAGTGGTTAGGTTGGTCAACTATTTCTTTGATTATTCATTATAAAGAGATGAAACGAATGAATATAAGCCATGATGAAAGAAAAATATTTTGATATGCATAGGATAAGAATCAGTGATTTCATATTGGGCTATTTCAAGCTCGGTGTTGACCTTTTGCGGGACCTTTTGGTATTGGTGTTAGGCAAATTATTGCATGAGCATTGCACCTAACTTGAAATGAAGCGAGCGAGCAATAAATAGAAATATGTATAACTAAAATTCTATTTTGTGATAAATTTTGACATATTTTTTTTAGACAATATCATTTTTCACCTTTCCTTCTTTTCTTTTCTTTTTAAGTTGGTCATGAGGGTTTTTTGGGGGGCAAGGCCCCCCCCCCCATCTGTACGCCAGTAGTATGTGGTATTCGTTTGGAATGACCACGCACGGCTGCACTGGAACAGTGTCTGGTGGTATTATAGCTGAGTGTGTTTTGATTGTTTCAAGGTACAATTGCACACTGTACATGCTGTTCAGAGTGTGGGACGTGGATCAATTCTTGATGATAATGGTGTGCATTATTTGGGGTTTTTTTAATAAACAGTGCGTATCAAAAAAAAGTTTAAACTTTGAAAAAGCTCCGGGAATTAAAAGAATATACAACATGTGGGTAATTTTTTCACGTATAATCTTGGGTTTGGGTCTCATCTATCCAATGAAAGTAAAAGTTTTGACAGAATGTTACACTTGAGTGAGCACTGTCCATTTTTGTAAAGCTCGCAGAAATCTGCGCAGAAATGCTCGTTTTTACGCAGTGTCAAGGGGAAAGGACGAAATCAAACTTACCCTGCGATACATTTTTCCTACATTTCCCTTGCACTTTTAGTCAATTAAGATAAAACAGATACATTCAGGCATTTTCAATCAAATTTACCACCCTAATTGAAATTTCAGCAATTAGTAAGCACAACTTTAACCCTTTTTGTGCCAGCTGGATCTGAGGACATAACTGAATCTGAACAAAAGTTTACATCAGACATCTCCAGCACCTTTTCACTAAGTTTTTATAATTTAAAGTGGGTTGACATTTAATTTTTCATTTAATACTTGTTTCTCCACACTTTTCCCAAGCTTGGCAATGATTAACAAAATGAAAATCAAGCCTAATTCATTTTATGTAAATCACAGGTCAGTGTAAATCAAATATCGCCTCGATGGCCTTGGTGTGTGGGGGATTCGGGCGGGGCGCAATGCACTCTTCCAAGTGTATTGGGCAAGGAAACAAATTAAAAGAGGTCAAAGATATCTTCAAATAAATTTTACTTGCTAAATTCAACGTGTTCTTAATGATAAAGGTTTACTTTTATTCGCAAAGCTATATCAAAATTCTGCGCAAATCATTTTTCACTAACTTTTCGAAAGTAAGTGGTGCTCACTCAAGCGGAAATATTTTTCGATAGTTATATCGTCATTTGCTTAAATGGATCTGTACCAATGTTAAAATGTGGAAAACTCTTCAGGTTATTACAAATGTATAATTTTACAGGATTTTTCAAAGTGTTAACTTTTTTTGATACGCACTGTATATAATAACAAAATATTACTTGACCGCTCACAATACTTGACCTCTTTTTCAATCTAGAAAATACGCTATTCCCTTTCTCCTCCCCCCCCCCCCCCGTTGGTGACAACCCATTTACGCCGTCTCGACTGTACGATTTCATTAAATTCCTCCCCCCGTCAGGAAAAGACAAATCATTATAAATGTGTGGCCTTTTGGAAAGAGGTGATTTCTTTTCTGCTACACCTTTTGTAATTGGTGTTATTATAATATCGACAACCTCCCTATTCAAGGTTTGGTCATTAAAATAAGTATCAGCATGCTTTAGGCGTTTGGTCACAGACCATTATCTTTCCTGTAGATTTGTATGAACGCTGGCCATTCAAACTTTCAGAAGATAATGAAGAGATTTACAATGAAAGAAATATATTCAACCACAATAATGGTCACAAACTTGAATTTCGACGGTGAAGCGAGATGCAAAACATTTTTTTTTTCAAATGTGCTGACTTGGCTATTATCCAGCAACTAAGTGCCTGAACATTGATTTCAAGGTTCTGCTTTGCAGAAATGGTTAGATTACCCTTGTAAATAAGAAAATGCATACATATATATACAGCGCGTCCCCAAAAAATGTCCCTCTGACATATTTTTTTTAAATTCAATTCATTTATTTGGCATCCTTTAAAAAAAACATACAAACATTGGCCTATATACAAGTATACCACATAGGAGTAAAAGAATTTAAATAACAGTATAAGCAATAAGAAAAATAAAAATGGTAGAAATATAAAAGAAATGGAAATAAAATGCAGCGGATGTAGGAAGTCTATACGAATAAAAACACAAATAGAATAGTGGCCAAAAACAAAACAAAAAAATACTCGAACATATTGACATCAACCCCCCCCCCCCCACACACACACACACACACATTAGATAGGCAGTTGAAATTATTTACTATACGCAGACATTTGGTTTTGTTTCAATCTACGTTTCAATGATGAGAATATAACAGATGATTTTAAAGTATCGGGTAAATTATTCCACAAGTTTGGCCCTTTATAACGAATTGTAGATTTAGAAAGCGTATAGCGAAAGAACGGTATATATAATTTGTTTGAATTTCTCGTTACATAATTATTTATACTGCTATTAGATATAGAATAACTATTAAAACAAGATTGAAAAGTAGAATTTAAATTGAAATATTGGTACATAAATAAAATAATTTGCGATTCTTAAAGTTCATTTAGCTTAAAATGTTTAGCTTAAAAAATAAAATCTGTGTATAAGCTCTAAAAAATGAATTTGTTATTACCCTTATTGCACGTTTTTTAATCACATATATCCTTTGGAATAAATATGAGGCACAGCCACCCCAGATAATCAGACAATAATTCAAATGTGGCAAGATCAAGGTATTATATATATTTACAAGGATGCGTAATGGTAAATTTTTTGGACTCTGTTCAATACTCCGATTACTCTAGAAATCTTTTTACAAATGTAATCTATATGATATTTCCATGTCATATTTTCGTCAAGAATTACTCCTAAAAAAATTACTTGATTAACCTGCTTTATTGCTTTATTGGGATTGTTATTCGTATTGCACTGTTATCAATATGTTTATTGTGTGTTATAAAAATAACATAATTTGTTTTTTCGAAGTTAATATAAAGTTTATTGGCAAGAAACCATCGTTGAATTTTGGCTATTTCAGTATTTAATATAAAATTCATATTAAAAGGATCATTACCAGATAAAAAATATTGTTGTGTCGTCAGCAAAAAGAATAAATGATAAAATACTGCTAACACTTGGCAAGTCATTTATATACAATAGAAATAATATTGGGCCTAGATTAGATCCCTGAGGTGCACCCATTTGTATATTGCTATGCTGATGAATTATTGCCAATGCTCACATATCGCTTACGATTTAATAAATAACTTTTCAATAATAACAATGGAGTCCCTCTAATTCCATGAAAATAAAATTTATGGAATAAGATATTAAAATCAATACAATCAAAGCTTTTGATAGATCTAAAAAAATACTGATTAAAAATACATTGCACTCAAAAGCCTGAGATATGCTATCAACAAATTTTAAAAGTGCATGGCAAGGAGTATGTTTTTTTTAAACCAAATTGCTTTTCGAATAAAATGTTATTATTTTCAATAAAAACAATCAACTTATTATATATAATTTTTCAAAGATCTTACTGAAAATTTATAATACTGATATAGGTCTATAATTATTTAGTGAAGAGGTATTACCACTTTTAAAAACCGGAGTTACTTGGGCGATTTTGAGTGCATCAGGAAATATACCACGTTCTATGGCCAAATTAATGATATTACAAAGAGAAGTCAAGACTATATGAATAGATTTCTTCAAGACTTTGGGGTGAACGTTATTATACGCTGGACCTTTACTTCCATCAAGTTTCAGGACAACGTTTAAAATATCCCTCTCCGTAGCAGGATGTAAAAACAACGACTTTTCAAAATGACCAGTCATACCCTCTCTAAATGAATTTTCTGTGCTATTACTGTTGATGTTTTCTCTTAGCTTCACACCTACTGAAGTGAAATGGTCAATGAACTCATTGACTGTTTCCTGTTGATCAGTTAATGTTTTACCATTTATTTCTAACTCGCTTACAATTGTTTTCGATATATTTCTGTTTAAAGTCTGGTTTATGACATTCCATGTCCCTTTCATATTACCTTGTAGTTTGGCAAATTTTGTGTGAAAAAACTCGCGTTTCTTTTCTCTTATCAAGTTACCGAGATCATTACGGCACCTTTTATAGACGTTTTCACATGAATTAGATTTACTCTTCAAGTATTTTTTGTACAAAACATGTTTTCGTTTACTTAGGGCTATGATATCTTCCGTTATCCATGGTTTTCTTGTTGCATTTACTTTCTTTTTCTTTATCCTTGTAATAAAATATATATTATAAACATCTCTAAGGACTGAATTAATTCTAAAATGTGGTAGGATTCTCAAATAAATGTTCACGAGTAGAAATCTCATTTCATGTTCTAACTTCTCTGAAAATTTCATTGGTCGCACCTTCAGCGGTTTTGAATACACACCATGTCACGTAACAATGGTGCATTTTAGCTCATTCCAAGTTTGCAGCATTGATGCATTTCTTCATTGTCTATGGCATGTTAACCCCCATTCTTACATCTAGGATCTGAGCAGGGATAATTCCCTAATATAATCATATCTAGGCTCATCAAATCATAAACTTGAGCATGTTCAAAAGGACAAGAAACATAAAAAAATAAGTTTGTTTGATGATTGATAAGGGGAATCAGTGCACCAACTTGAAAGAAAATGTGAATGATGGATGAGTAAAATGAGCTGAAAAAGGGGGAATCCACAAGTTAATCACCCTTTGCGAAAAGGAAAATTTTGACTGTTTTCTTTTAAAAGGTTACACTAAATTATTGAACTTGACCTCAGTAACTAATTAACTAAAAAATGTAATGAAAACAAAACTGCAGTGTTATTGGAATTATGCATGAAACAGACATGACCCATTGTCTCAATCATTGTACATCTCCCGTTTATCAAACATGAAATGAACTGTCAAATACTGTTTTTGCCCTTCTGAACATGCTCAAGGTTGTGATTTGATGAGCCTGGTTAGATCATGGAGATTTCCCTGGTCAGATCAGGGAATTCCTTGGTCAGAACAAGGAGATAGAGGTGATATCTCCTTGGTCAGAATGGTCGAAGGGGGTTGATATGCAAGAAAGTGCAGAACACAAAGCAGTGTTGCATGCATACAAACTTGGAATGGGCTGAAAAGCACCACTGTTACATAATAGGCTGTGTATTCAAAACCACTGAAGTGAGACCAATGAAATTTTTATAGAAGTTAGAACATGAGATGGGCTTCCTATATCCATACATGTCATTGAGAATGATTTTTATTTTTGGAAGTAATTAAGCCGCATATATCACATGTACATTTTTTGGGGGGACGCGCTGTACATATATAAACGTACAAATTACTAAAAATATAATGCCATAAAAAATAAGAGAAAAAAAATGACAAACAAAATCCGTTTCTCGTTCTATTTTCTTATCTATGGCGTTTTATCACGCCATGGGCACTGACGAAGAGTGTAAATTTTCCTTTCATTTATGAGAACTCAGCTCCGTTTTCTTTCAAATTAAAATCTTGATACTTTTACCAATTGTGATTTTTGTATCATTAGATGCAAAGTATGTATATACATATATAAATGCATATAAGTAGGCGTTGTACAATTTACTATAATAAATAGTGAACGTTATGTCATACAATATTATACTGAAGTATTTAAACTCCAAATACAAAGTTATGCCTCGTGCTGGTCTATTTCACCTCGGCCTTGGTAAAATAAACCTAGACTCGGGATGATTTTATATTTATCGTACATATAATCCAGTATTTTGTACAATATACATATATATATATATATATATATATATATGTGTGTGTGTGTGTGTGTGTGTGTGTGTATGTGTGTACTGTATATACAAATATATCAGGCTTTGAGAAAGTATAGTGGGAACTATTTATCCGAGGTTGGACTGTCAATCACTATTAAATTGTCAGTCCAATTAACAGAGTATTAATAATTCTCACTATGCTTTCAAAAGAAACGCCTGATATATTTGCTTTTTATCCCTCTTTGTAGACCTAGTCCTTGCTGATTTGCAACCAATCTAGACCAATTCTAACGTTCCTGGACCTTGTGTTATGCCTGTCGAGCTAATGCTAGTGGTGCCAGAGCGGAGATTCGAACTCACAAGCTTACGATCATCGGTCCCATGCTCTAACCACAAGACCACACGACATAAGTCTAATGATCTCTTCGGAGATCGTGTGAAAGTTATATTTAGCTTGAATCGTCAAAATAATTCATCATTAAGATTGCGCGTATCCAAAATAATGAGCAAAGGCGATGCAAAATATTTATTAATGGAAATGAACTGCATTTGAAGTCTTGTACAGGATGGAGCAATTACCGCTCTACCCCTATAATGGATCCCAAACAACAATTTGTTGGGACATTTTTTCAGCGAGAAATGATTATGCTGTCCTTCTCGATGAACTTTTGATACAGCGACTCTTAGGCCATATTGATACTCCCTGTTCAACCACACCCTATTCTTTCTTTGGACAGCACAATAAAACTATACAGTTTAATACACCAACCAACCAAGCCGACTCCAAACCGAATAATAGTATGTCATTTCTAACATGTCTATTAACGCAATGGCTTTAGTCGGTCCGAGGTCAAATTCCACGGTTTATTTCCAATTCGTCCAATCGCCAACTCGTCTACTATCATTTGGCCTACCATTAGTTCGTCCACTCACCATATGGTGAACTTTCATTTAGTCAAATGCCATTCCGTCTCATAACCAGTTGGTCCAATAGCCATTTCGTCCATATACCATTTTGTCTAATTGGACTAAGTGTGTATTTTTTGTGCAAAATGAATGAAAATGAAATGGATATTAGACCAAATGGTTATGAGACGAAATGGTGATAAGCCGAAGTGATGATTGGACCAAATGGTTAATGGACCAAATGAATGTTAGACGAAATGTTGATGGACGGAATGGCAATGAAAGCAGACCATGTGGCGAGTGGACAAGTTGTCAGTAGACGAATCGGCAATTTACCGATTCCAAAGAGTTGACTGCCACATACCCTTCCGATTGGCATGATTGTCTTTGTGATTTTTCATGGTCGTCAGAACCCGGTGTTGCAGGTAAATTGTCAATTCGTCTACTGCCAACTCGTCCACTCACCACATATGGTCTACTTCCATTTAGTCTAATGCCATTTCGTTTTTCAACATTTCGTCTAACAACCATTTGTCAAGTCGTCACTACGCCTAATCATATTTTCGTCTATGACCAATTGGTCTCATGAGTAGTTGGTCTAATATCCATTTTATTTTCATTCATTTTGCACAATAACACTTCAATTAGACCAAATGGTATATGGACTAAATGGCTATTGGACCAACTGGTGATTACACGAAATGGTGAGTGGACGAACTGATGGTAGACAAAATGATAGCAGACGATTTGGAAATTGGACCAATTGGCATTAGACTACCAATATCATAATATAAAATAATTTTGAAACGTTCTGTTGATTATGATAATACACAAATGTATTTCGTCAAACGTTTGCGTATGAACGAACAGATGATCAATTATTTGTAGAGATAATTAGATAATCGAAAACAAGATTGGGATGATTATACACTGCATACAATCTCCTGTTATCAGGAGTGCGTTAAATTAAGCTTTCAATCCTATCCAGCCATGACAAGTCTACCGATATTGATTTTAGATACAAAAAAATCAATAAAATCAATCGATTTGAAAATGATATGAAAGATCTGTTATTTTGTTTGTTGTATTGAAATAAAAGCTGCTAAATCAAGAATTACATTTAAATCTAAAGTCTGAAACCCCACTTAAAGTGTGGGAGGAATATTCCAACCCTAAAAAGTTCAATGAACAAACAGGAACTCACAAAGGGTCTACCATGTACTCGAGTGACTACATAATTCATCCGATTCTCCTCATAAAAAATGAGATTTATCCTTTGTATTCTGTATTCTTCGCCCGGGGTATTTTACTGTATTGCCTTTCATAAAACGGGGTCCGTCGAGGGATATACGAAAAATATTATCGTCCCCTCCGGCCTTTAATCTGTTAACTCTTTTAATCAAATACAGTTTTTACCTCATCAGTCTTCAATCACCCTTGCCCTTAGGATGTATTTTTTTAATGTTTCAATACATAGTCACGTGGCTTGGTGCAAGTACAATTGAGTCGCCTCGTATCTTTTGAATGTGTTGTTGTTGTTTCATATCTCGAGCGGTGTATTCACGGTATTCACCTTGTTTATGATAAGAGCACCGTTTAACTTAATAGCATATACGACAGGAAATGGCGCCGGCTTGGCTACTAGGGAGTCGCCCACTGATCTAAGGAGTATCAATATGGCAAGCATCATACAGAGCGAGTCAGAAGAAAAATGAAAGTATTGAAAGACAAACAGAACCCCTGAAAAACCATGCAGGGGCGGTATTCAGAAAATTGTCTTTTCTCCATGTTTTATCTTTTCTCAGAGATATGACAAAATTGGTATCCTGATGGATGTCATAAATTTTGTCACAAAATTGTCATAAATTTCGTCTCTTCTCTTTTTCAAAAGTACTTTTTCATGCTACAATAAGTTAGTCCGTACATATCGATTTCTCATTTTTTCTCTATGTTTTCTTTCTTCTTCTACTTCTCTAAAATCCTTCACAGCTCCCTCTTTGTAATGAAGCACATCAATTTACGCGTAATAGCGCGATGCCAACAACTGTATTTGGGATACGCCCTACCTGCCATGGGGCCTTCGTATTGACTAGAAGGGCTCCCACAGGGAACTAACGATGATTTTGATGGGTTTGCTTCCGAAAAGATGGGTGGAAGAGGGCAATGTTCAGAAAACCATTTTGTGACAATCATAGCGGTGTCACATCTCTGAGAGAAATGACAAAATTTATAACACAACTTATGAAAGTGTTCCAGAATACCACCCCGGGAATTGTAAGGCTTGTTAATCGACAGTTTAATGAAAAATGTGACCTAAACACGAAACCCTCATATGTCCCGAAAGAGTATCTTCACCAGAAAATAATTCGATACCATTTTACGTGATAAATGTTTGAAAATTAATGGATAACCTGTCAGCCCTTGTGCAGAATTTTATTTGCGCCAAAGTAAAGGCTTTAGAGTAATGAATGAAGACATAATCCCACACAAGTTGCAGTAAATGCCATCGCGGAATACATTTTCATTAAAATCAACAGTGGAATGAATACTAAAGAGGTGTTCATTAAACAATTATCATGTTAACCATGAAAAAAAACTTGCAATGAATTTTACCATATTAATCAGTAAGTGAAAGGTACATAGATAAGCGGTAAGAAAACAAATGATAAATAAATTAATAAAAGGGAAATTAAAGGAAAAGCTGTAATGAAAATAAAATTCGTATTCATTTTTCAATCATAAAACTTTATAACACCAGCCCAAGATACTTTTAAAAAGTGATCAAAATTTAAACTACACTAAAAACGAGACAACAAAAAGTCGAACAAGCCCTAGAAAAAAAAAACTAAAATATACAAGATATTTCTTCTTGAAAATATATAGTGACTTAAAGGTCAAGTCCACCTCACAAAAAAGTTGATTTGAATCAATTGAAAAAAGTCAGACAAGCACAATGCTGAAAATTTCATCAAAATCGGATGTAAATTAAGAAAGTTATGACATTTCAAAGTTTCGCTTATTTTCAACAAAATAGTTATATGAACGAGCCATTTACATCCAAATGAGAGAGTCGATGATGTCACTCACTCACTATTTATTTTGTTTTTTATTGTTTGAATTATACAATATTTCAATTTTTACGAATTGACGATTATAGGACCTCCTTGCCTGAAGCACAAAATGTTAAAATAATGGGATTCCACGTGTTCAGGGAGGAATGAAACATCATTTCACATGACAATGACGAGAAAATAAAAATATTTCATATTACATATAATAAAATACAAAAGAAATAGTGAGTGCGTGATGTCATCAACTCTCTCATTTGGATGTAACTGGCTCTTTCATATAACTATTTTGTTGAAAATAAGCGAAACTTTAAAATGCCATAACTTTCTTATTTTACATCCGATTTTGATGAAAGTTTCAGTGTTATGCTTGTTGAATTTTTCTCTTTTTATTCAAATCAAGTTTTGTTGGGGTGGACTTGTCCTTTAAGCTACTTTTACGAATTTCGGCTTGATAAAATACCGATTGTTTATACAGAGAGGTACTTAAAGATTATTTCGCCAGACATTTTGAAAAGGATGGATGATCTATTGTCTTTTGAAAAAAATGATACAGAATTTTAATCATCATGATTAATCGTTAATTTTTATATTATCTTTTTCCGAACAATTTTCTGCAGGTGCCTACTCGTCGTCTCGTAATGGTATCCAATGCCATGTAGCGTGCCAAGCAGCTGACGATAGTTCGTTATGCGACAGTGATCAATACGAATACTCCACGTGCACATACCGGACTAACGCGAATACCGAAGCATGCAAGGTTAGTTTGGGCGTGTTTGTGTGTGATGGTGTGTGTGCCTGTGTATTTGCGTGCGTGGGTCTGTGTTAGAGCGTCCGCCCCGTGGCTTCGATCCTCAGCCTGTGATACCAAATAATTATAACAAGGCAAGAGCGAATTTGTGTCTCGACAACTTGTGAAAATGACCAGAAATATTGTGACTTGCGAGGGCATGCAAGAGAATTGAATCGAAACTTCATTGTGAAATGACTGAGATGATAAAACTTGTCATAAGAGCCTTTCACGTAAACTTTAATGTTGACCTGAAAATGACATTTGATCTTAACATGTGACCTCCAACTGCAACACAACATGCAGGTCCCCCATGTCCATCTACCATCCAAGTTTGGTTGAAAAGTGACTTACAGTTGCAGAGTTAGGTGTCATAATAGTCTTGCATGTAAACTTTAACGTTGACCTGAAAATGACCTTTCACCTTACCATGTGACCTCCGACTGCAGCCTAACATGCAAGTCCCCCAAGTCCATCTACCACTTAAGTTTGGTTGAAAAGAGACTTACAGTTGCAAAGTTAGGACGGACGACATTTGGAACCCTAAGTCTCGTCTTCACCTCTGGTGGGCGAGACAAAAATGAGACCTTCTGCCTTCTTGCTAATAAAAAATAGTCATGAGGGTGTATGCTGATCGTGCGTGGGGGGTGGGTGTGTAGGTGTGCGTGAGGATAATGTGCGCGAGGGTGTGCTTGCGCGTGAGACGGTGTGTATGCGTGTGTGGTGTTATGATAGGACTGGAATAGATGTATTTAATGTGTTATGTATTGCGTTTCGTGTGATGGGGGTGCGCGTGTGTCCAGGCGAGGATGAATGTGTGTACGTTTGTTTTATGCACAAGAGATTTCCATAACTATGATCCTTGAGTTGCGTAATTATTTGGTAGTAATTTCAAATCAATACGAAATTCATCCCTGTCTTGCATGGAAAAAATATAAACTATGAGCTTTTACTCTTGATCGATTGACGATTTTTTTTCAATCCGAATATATTGTTGTTATGCGTTTGGAAGTTTCGTGCATCGCAGGGGCCGCGGAAGCAGGGGACTGGGGACTTCAGCCCCCCAAACCATGTACAAAAATGTAAACAATGACCATATGATTGTGTTTTTATGCATGGTCAGCCCCCCCCCCCCCCCAACTTTGAAAACCGTTCCGTGGCCCCTGCATTGTGGCAGTTCGACACAATTCTCTCCCACAGTCATGTCAAATCAACATTTATTTTTTTTTCGATAATAATTATTGCGTAAGATATATTACTTTCTCTTAAACCTACTTCTTGCTGACATGCTTCTTGTGAAGAATTTAGTTTTCCTCACATGTTCCTCTAATAAACTAATGACGTATATGTATGTTTGCGCTGAAATGCTGTTTAATCTTCCACACTTCATCTCGTATTCAGTCGTTCTTTCATATTATCCGCTAAATATTAAAAGAGTTCTATGATATTTGCTCCAGTGACAGTTGCTCCGATAAACTATCAGCACGTTAAGCTAAACATAACATCTAACCTCCAAATCTGAATAAACCTTTATCCTCATTTTCAAATTATTCAGAACCAAAACCTCTATTACTATCCTAATCTATAAACCTATCCCGGGTGGGGGTGCACTTCCATTGACGAGTGGATACCATACATATTTTCCATATTCTGAAAATGCACCCTTTATTGGCGTGTGAAACCCCACCCTTAACAAGTATTGGAAACAAATACTATTGGCAAGTATTCCCAGAACTGAGCCCCTAAACAAGTACAGCGATGTATTTTCCATATTCTGAAAATGCAACCCTTAACAAGTATTGGAAACAAAACGATACTCTTAGCAAGTATTCCCTGAAATGAACCCCTAAACAAATACAGATATATTTTATTAATATATCACGCGTCCGACGGTCATCGATAACACCTTTAGACACCATTATTTTGGTTTTGTACGGCCCCACCTTCCATATCTCGCACAAATCGGACTCTAATCACGTAGTGTTGGGGCAAAAAGAACATCTTTTATAAAACATTTTGATTTTGTTTTATCATCCCCGCATATCAGACCCAAAACACGTAAATATTTCTGAGGGAAATAGATACCCCTTTTTCAATATTTTTGTGTTTTTGACACCCTTATCACGTTACGTACGTATAAGGTGCCCTATCTTGAAAAAGACATCCTTTAAACGTGTTTTTTTTTTTTAGTCGCGCATGGTATCCGTTCGTCAATGTAAGTGGCCCCGGGATCCATGCCCTTGAGATAGTAAGACCGAAGCAAGTGTCGCAGGAGCAAATGTTGTGTCACCATTAAAAGAAACATATTTTGTTTCTCTTTTTTTATTACAAATTATCTGCAGAAAGTGAGGATCGGAAGGGATACTTTTACACTAACCTGTGCCGAAAACTGTCAAGAAGGCTGTGATTCTAATGGCTGTACCGAGTGTTGTTACACTGACTACTGCTTCGACCGGGATGGAAGAAACGGAACTGCGTCACTGGTGGTCACGTGGGTTGCAATGGGCGTAACCCTTTTAGCGAGTATCTTCGTATCCACATATTAGACAGTGATGACGTGCAAAAATTGTCTTAATTGGGAGAAAGCCATGAAAAATACTGTGGAAATGATTACGGAGTGGGATGAGATTCTACTCGTAGACCCTTTATAAGAATGATTTTTAGACCCTTGTAGACCCCTGAATAAGAATGATTTTTATAAGGTCACAGTATTTTGTGTGTATTTTTTGCATAGAAGTAAATGTCATAAAAGCTTTGGAATTATGAGTAATAATGTGAACTATACTTAAGGCAATAATACAGAAGGCTGGTTCTTCAACAGTAATGTTGATTCCTAATCAAGGATTAGAATCTACAGAGTGTTTGTTTCTTTTATTGTTAGACTTGCAAACATACATACATACATTGAATTGCCAATAGTCATTAAATAGAGTGATTGGAGAGAATGTGTAGAAGACGGAACAAGTAATACAAGTGGTTGTTTAGTGCTAAAATGTGAAATAAATATTGTGGAATGAATATGATGAACATTTGAAGAAAAATGAACAAAGATTAATTCATTTTGAAAAGATTTACTGTTCCTTGTAAAAATTTGAATCGTGACTTTTTAAAATCAAGTCCCTCTCTCGGTTATGTTTCTATTTTTCTCAAAAAAAGGCAATCTGAGCACTTATCGTTTATTCATTGGCTATCAGAAAGCTACAGACGAAGATTAGATCTAGGGGTGTTTCAAAAAGATTTAATTATGACTTGGAGTCGCACTTAAATGCCTAGCTGCGTGCAGCGTGCGGTATAAAAGGCATGACCGCATTGGTCAGATCACTCTCGGTCATATTCTTATCTATGTGAAACACCCCCAGAAAATTTCAGCCATTTTAATACTTGGGAAGTTTTTATTTTGTTTAATTACATAAATACAAAATTAAGCCGTTATTTAATTTATTTTGATTAGTCACCTGATAAATACAGATTTGTACATTAAACATCATGCAGTATGTGTATTTTTATCATCTATATTAAAGCTGCTTTATGAAACGCACAATTATTTCACCTAGTAATTGATAGGAAGACTGACATCACTTTTGATTAATTTACCACAACTTAAAAACGGCTTTAATTTCACCTATGGTATTTTCATTTTCATCATCATATTGTTTCATCTTCTTTATTTGATTATAGTTTTGTTATAAAAATGATGAATAATCAGATACGCAAAGCTTCTATTAAAAACTTAACTCATGGAGCACACATTCATAATAGCTCACAAAATAAAGTAAACATTCTCGTTAAACAAACATAAATATATTGATACTCCTAATACAGAGGCCAAATATCCGACATGGTTCATATCTCTTTTGCAAATGAGCACTAAAATCGTATGAACGAATATCATTACAACGTTGCTATTTGATCCAGATATTTCAAATACAGGTTCTGCGGAACTGCATTTATACTGTGTATTAATTGGTGCGTTATATTACCTGATGGTTCATTGGCCATAAATATTCAGTTGAATATGACAGGGGTATGCATTGTATTGCTTAAATCAACAACAGGTACATTTCTGGAGGTGTATATTATCATGTAACGGTAACGATTATTGGTAGTATTTATACAACGGTATTGTTATCTACTCAGAGTTATATCATTATGCATTACGTAATATCACAGTCAATCATAAAGTTGTTTAAAACAATCTAGAAAGTTGTTTAAGCCCGCCTAACAAGTATTTCTTTTAGTTTTAAAAATTTTGAAGTTGTTTAGACAAAAAAAAGTTTTTAACAAATTTTAAAAAAGTTTAAACAGTTGTTTTGGAAGTTTAATTTTTTTATTAGGGTGACGGGTTTAAACAACGTGCGTTGTATAGGTCACAAAATGTTGTTACTATAAACTTGTCCTCTTTATTTTACCTCATTTGTTTTAGTTCTTATCATTCAATATCACTTGCAAATTTATAGAGGCGGTCCCCTTGCTATATTGTCACACTGGCCCTACTAATGTGTTTATACGACTGAGTTGATAAATTAATTCTTTCTAGCTGTACAAAAAAAATCAAGCTTCATACAAAATATAAAGGTATTGTTTAACTTTGTGAGCAGCCGATTTAAAAAAAATTCTCAAACCAAGATGAAACATGTGTACAAGTGCATGTATTCGAACTAATAAACCCTGAAAACAACCATTATTGAGAATGAAAAGCTAAAACTACAAGGCAACCCCATTTTGTAAACAGGCGTCTTATAGACGCCTAAATAGTACACATAAGTGTATGGGATGAAATTAAGATGGTGTTTCCGGTCACTTTATATTTCAATTTTTGAAGCACGTAATAATTATTTTCGAACGCAATTTTTCTGGGCATCATTTGTGTAACATATCACAGACACAGGTGACAAGTTTGACCTTCTAGCTCAGATTTTTAAAAAGTCAAACCGATGTTAACCAATCACTTTAACTATATGGATCATAACGGAATGTGATATTATATACAGGCCTCTATTCAAATGCTCCATAACGTTCAAGGTAGCCGTCCTATAGCATGGGCTATAGGACGATATGCTTTCATAGATTTGGTCGTTCACATTAATTTCGGAAAGGAATATTTCCATGATAATTCAATATCAGAAACTTAAAAGTCTCGGGTTAATCCAAAACAATTCAGCCACACCTGCGAATTCTACAATTATTTTCAAAAGAGTAAAGGGGTGAACGTTCCATATTAGTACCTTTTCTAGTTTTTAACCGTAGGGAATATGCCTGTGTTTTTAGTGCCCGGTGCATGTTGCAAAACACAAAACTCCTTTTTCTATACCCATTAAATAAATTGTTCATATATTTGTGTATCAAAACGACCTGAAAAGGGAAAAAGTACTAAAAGATTCCGTTACTAACATACTTTTGACTGAAATAAATTTAAAAAAAATGAAAATCAACATGTCTGTAATACTTGTGGATTCTTAAATATTTTGCTTGTTTGTTGATGTTACTTGTATTATGTGATTGTCCTTAGGTTGGCTTGCGAATAGGCCTACATTCTGTATATTTCATTCTAAAATTCCACAGTAGTTGTTTGGCTATGCATCCTTCCTATATTTTTCGAAATACAAACCACTTGCATTTTAAAAGAAATGTTGTATTTACTTTTATTCAATATATTCATAGTTATTTCTTTAGTTCATATACCTCGGTGTGCACAAAACACCACAATCATTCATCGCCACCCATGCTTACTTCAAGCACCAATGCGAAATAACACACAGCAAAAACTGTGGTGTTAACCGGCGTACAGAGAGGACCACACCAGTTATTTTACACCGGTGTTAAATTGGTGGTGTTAGTTTTACACCTATAGGTGTTATCACAACATCTTTGGTTGTTACATTTAACTCTTTGGTGTTATGTTCAATCTTTAGGGTGTAATTTTAACACCTCAGAGTGTGGTCCTCTATTTACACCGATTGGTGTCAGTTTTAACACCACAGTTTTTACAGTGCACCATCAACGGTATGCTGAGACAGACAAAAGTAAAGACAGATATTCAAGTTCAACCAAAATGTGAGAAAAGTTATCAAAAACATCTCTTAATTCAGTCATATATGAAAGATTTCCTCATGATATTCAAAGGAATCCTAATAAAGAACGTTTTCTGTACTCTTGTGAAGTCATATTGCCTTCGTGTTCTCCCAAACATACCGTCACCTTTTGTCGGTTTTCAAAATCCTTTCTGGTTTCTTGTTATTTCTGACAATCGAAACGCGTATGATGGGGGTCGTTGACTTTGTGATAAACACAATTTTAGTTCATTTTCTGGTGAAGCATGGATTATTCTTTCTTCTTCTTTTTACTTCTTTCTTCTCTATTTTTTTTTAATAATCTTCCGGACCCCACCGCCTCTGGCGAATGTTGGTAAATGTTTAGAATTGAGATTATGATAAACGAGTGAAATCTATAAGGAGTAAGCTTTCAAGATAGGGTTACTTAATATGTTTTTGAATAAAAATAAGGAAAACCGGTGGTCCCGTGCCATGTTAGCGCCCTCTTGGGTTGTTTGAACGATTGACCGGCTAGTGGTTATTGTTGTTTGATAAACTGATTGCCTGGGTGCGAATTAATGATTGCGTGATTGATTGAATAAATAAATGAATTAATTAATGATTTAATAATAAAACGATTCATTTTAATTTCATTTTATTCATTTCAAGTTCTCATGAAAAAAACATGAACATACAATTCAAAAGAATGAATATATATAGAAATAGAAAGATAGGACGTTGCAATGATTGATTGACTGACGCCATACATGATTAATTGACTTATTGATTGACTGATTGATTGATTGATTGATTGAGTGAGTGATTGAATGAATGAATAAGTAATAAACTGATTTATTTCAAATTCTTCAAACTGATCGATTTATTTATTGATGATTGATTGATTGATTGATTGATTGATTGATTGATTGATTGAAGTTTGAATTGTTATTTAGTCAATTAGCAGGTTAATTGGTTAATTGATTGACTGGTTGGCTGGTGATTGAGTACTTGATTGACGCCATGCATGATTAATTGACTTATTGATTGACTGACTGACTGATTGATCGATTGATTGATTGATTGATTGATTGATTGATTGATTGATTGATTGATTGATTGATTGATTGATTGATTGATTGATTGATTGATTGATTGATTGATTGATTGATTGATTGATTGATTGAATAATTGATTGATTGATGATTCATTACAGCTTAAATTGTTTAGTCGACTAGTCGGTTCATTGGTTAATTGATTGGCTGGTTGGCTGGTGATTGAGTTCTTGATTGACTGATTAGGTGGATGCTTGTCCGAATGATTGAATCGTTGATCAATTTATAGATAACTTGGATGAATGTTGTTATTGCCGATATTTAATCGAGTGATCGATTGATTTTTACTTTGACTCTTCAATTGAATTATTTAATGATCGACAGGTTGTAGAATGGTTTTGATTAATGATAAAATGATTCATCACTGCATGTAATGATGTGCCTATGTGAGGAAGCAAATATTGAACTATTTTTGATGATCGCTGTACAAAGTCAAAAACATATACATGTACATGCGATGCAGAAATCAGTGGCCGCAGACTGATTAGACAGATGGCCGCTATAGAAAGGATTTACAACACATTACCATGATTACCTTCTTTGCTTGGGATCTTAAGTGACCGCTACATGCAGGTTGCAAATGAAGAGTTTAGTTGCAAAAGGGGTTAGGTCCACTCCAAGAAAATCATTTTTTAATTCTACCATAATGCAATATTCTTATGCGAAACTGAATTTTCATGATACCCTACCATTAGAACATAAAATTGGGTATAAATCTACCGGTCTTCATATCTTTTAAGATATTCTTTAAAAAAAAAACAGTGTGGACCTAACCCCTTTTCCAACTACACTGAAATGGACCTAACCCCTTTTTAAAAAGTGATTTTTTTTCCATTTTAGTTTACTTCTTAACTTTTCTTCAACTTTTCTTTGGTATCATCTAAAATCTATACATTAAGACATAAAGATCTAATATGAGGAAAAATGAACCTAACCCCTTTTTGCAAGTGAGCTCTTCAAATATAGACAAATGGACGCTGTGGACAGGTGGCCGCCAAGGCGGTATTGATGGATTATAGCAAACTTGCAAGAAATCTTTCCAAGTGATCTTTGATCATCTCCATAATATCTACTATTAATACAGGTCAGCAAGGTAATAAAACTCTTGTTTGACTAAGAGTTCGTTAAAAGTGCTGCATGCTTTCTACTGCAGTTGACGGTTGCCTCGGTGACTCCTTGGCGCTAAATGCATGTAATTCTGGATTAATACACAAGTGTTCATGTTGGCACTGTCACTTCTCTTCAAGAGCACAGACAATACGCTTTAGATGTCTAGGGGTGTACGATATTATTTCTCAGGACGACAAATTCGAAGATTATGCTGGCGATACGAATACAAAATCGTAAGTTTTTTTCTGTTGCACTTTAATAAACTTCAATTTGAAATAGAACAAACAAAACGCGTTGTTTTCGGAGGCGATCAATTCAAATCTTAAAGATTTACATGTAGGTTTGGTCAAAATGTCTACTTCTAAATTATAGCAAACATTCTAATGCACAGATGGTCTTTTTCAATTATAATAACAAACATTGATTGATTGATTGATTGATTGATGATTTTTTTACCTGATTGCTAAGAAAGCATGAATGCTTGTAAGCAAGCAACCAGAGGACCGACGGCTTAAGGTCCCCTCCGAAGGACCTGGTACTGAGGATTAATGCCTTACCAAAGGGCACTAGCGCACCAAGTGAGAATCGAACCCGGGTCACCGGAATACGAATCCCCCGCTCTACCGACTGAGCTATCGCGTCTCCTCAGCATTTATTATGCACCATCTATCTAGTAAACTATTTGTAGGTTTGGTCAAAATGTCCACTTCTAAATTATAGCAAACAGTCTAATGCACAGATGGTCTTTTTCAATTATAATAACAAACATAGCATTTATTATGCACCATCTATTTAGTAAACTATTAGTAGGTTTGGTCAAAATGTCTACTTTTAAATAGCAAATAGTCTAATGCACAGATGGTCTTATTCATTTATAATAACAAACGTGCAGCATTTATTATGCACCATCTATCTAGTAAACTATTCCGAGGGGATTACATAAAAAATGTCCAACATTTCTAGTTGAACAGACCGGAACCCATGTCGTCATTAAAATAATTATAATAACATTTTATTTACCCAGGGTAGCCTCTTCAGTTAAGAAATAGCTCTGCCAGTGGGCCTGCATAACATAACATTACTTGCTTCTGTAATATGTAATCATGTTTAAAATCTTTGCTAAAAAAAACTTTTGAGAAAAAATGGTAAACTTTTATTTCCACTTCAACTACTCTTTAATTTTCACGTCTTTGTCGACTGAAATATCTGGTTCATAAACAATTCATATATAAGTGATGTTAGAACAAGTAAATATTAGACGAAAATATAAAAAAAATAATAAGAAAGGTTCTTCACTAAATTTACTTGCATCTGCCGGGCATTCTCCATATTTTCAAAACAAGTTGTTAGAAAAAATTAAACAATTTCCTTTTTAGTGATTGTCTTAAATTTTGATAAAAAAAACTGTTGTTGTTAGAGTGACGGGCTTAAACAACGCATACTTTTTTGTTTTACTCTCTGTAGTCTCCGGACTTTGAAAGAGAGCGTAGTTGGTTCGAATTTTAGGCGCAGCGTATTTTCCTTCAGCAAGAAATTGATCTATATACATCATTCGGCTCTTGACCATGGTGACATTAATGGGTACCTAGCTAGATTCATTCATTGAAATGCTTGTGTGCTGTGAGACTTGCGGGGTAATACTATCGTCGCTTTAGACCCGGGGGGCAGACAAATGTATTTTTGTACACATGCGTGACCAAATTACTTCCAATCACCCCCTAAACGAGTTTTTCTCTGTGTGCAAAACAACCCAATAACAAGTTTTTCGCGGGCTTTACTTACACACTATGGACCCTAAATAAGTTGTCGCCAGAATATGACCCCGGACAAAAAGCTTGGGAAAAAACATGCCCTAAACACGTTTGGCTGGTCTGAACACAAAAAAACTTTGGAAAAATAAACATACCCCAAATACTTTTGTCCCTGCCATTAGCCATTGACCAGTCTTTCAATACCACCCTTTGCTTTGAAAATCTGTGGGGGGGGGGTTCCATAACTGAAAAACACCCCTTTAAACGCGTTTTTTTCTTTCGTTCTTTTTTTTTTGGGGGGGTCACGCATGTATACAGGGGCTTTAGAAGAGCATAGAGACGTTAAATATGCGCTATGCAAGATCTGAATATTATTATCATTAAGCATAGGTGAGTATTTACGGTGTAATATTTTATTCAATAGAATTGAATGCCAAAGAGATTTACATGCCGTTACCTTGACAATGATGCTCGTTCTACAAATGCTGCTCATCTTCCCTTTATTTCTTAAAGGTAAGATTAATCCTTCTTCAATTGATATGTGGTTGCATCATTTTGTGACCAGATTGCTGTAGATGGCTTAGATCGTGTGTTTACTTAGCTTTGGATATTGGAAACAATATTCAAGATTTAAAACATGATGCATTTTTTTAAGTGTGTAAATACTGAAAATGAATACTTCAATGAATTTAAAATGAGTGAATGCATGAAAAGGTGGATAGACTGATGCCGATTGATAAGTCAATAATGATTGATGAATAAATACATGAACAAATATTCGAAACAATTTTTTTTACCATAGAACGTGGGGATCCAGGGGAGGGGGCTATTTTCAAAAGTAATCTATAAACACGCCCACCACCGACATCACCATCACAATCATAACAAACCTTAAAAATACACAACTGATCACATCAACATCATCGTCCTCACCCTCAATAACAACATAACCATCTTTGTCGTCACATATCTTCATCTCCATCATCATTATCATCATCACCATCATAAGAATTAGTATCACCTTCTTCATCTTTATCATCATCTTAATCATCATGCACATCATCCTCGACGTCATCATCATCATAACCAATCAACATTACCATTAACATCATGACCACCACCATCATTTTCATCGTTACCATTTTTTCATCCCCTGCATCATCATCGTCATCATCTTTAAAGTAAATTTAAGTTTTGATATAGAATGCCGTAATTACGTTTTTATTAATTTGCTTTGTTATATTGTACTTCATTATTTTATTTTTTTGTAAACTGACCTTTCAGCACGCGTGCCGGTCAAATTTGTTTTGTGTATGTACATTGTTATCCAAAACATAAATACGTAAATAAATTATCTATCTTTGAAGGAACTTTTGGTATCCAGTGTTTAGAATGTTCCGGAGAGGGTTGCAGGGAGCCATATTCTCTGCCTGATGATAATGACCGATGTGAGCTGAGCATTACCCAACATCCCAACCGCAAATCGGCCTGCAAGGTAAAAAAAAGATTTAAAAAAAAAGAGGGGGTCAAACATGAAGTCTTTGGTTCAAGGAGATCTTGGGCTGCCTTGGCAGAGGATAGCCAATTTACGTGTGATTCATGTTATTCGTTATTTGGAATGGCCATTATGATAATCCCATTAATGAAAACGTGGCAATGTTCGTAGTGCCCCCTCCCCTTCATTTAAGGATGAGCTGGGGCTGGTTTCATGAACAGTGATCATGGTTACCACAGAACAAAAGTTGGGGGAATAACAGTGCGCATCGGAAAAGATTATTTCTAGGTAGGTGGCGCTATGCAAATGATTGTTATCATTATTATTATTATTTTCATCATTATTTTCATCATCATCATTATTATTATTATTATCTTATTATTATTACTTTCGCCATGGCAGTTCTACAGATACATCAACGAAATTAACCCCCGTGCCCCGTAACAGAAACGTTAGAAATTTGCTACATGAAATGGCCTATCATAATAATCATTAATAATAATAATGATAATAATATTAATAACATAGGAATATTTACCCAGGGAAGCCACTTCAGTTCTGAAAACTTATTCTCACAGCGGGCTCTGCTATTATTACTTTTGCTTTTGCATGCCACACTGTGTGGAATAGCCTTCCTGAAGACATAAAAAAATGTACCTCTGTCGAAACTGACTCTTAGCTCTTTATGCGCCTTGAGCACTCTACCGAGTACATTTGGCGCTTTACAAGTCTCATTATTATTATTACTACCCCGGTTTGCATTGCATGCGCATTTTGCTCTGTAGACTAAATGGGAACCAATCAGAATCGTTCTTTGAAATTAGCGATTAATCGCTAACCTTCGTGTTACGGCGCCCAGATTGATCAAAGTTATAACGTTACTTCGAATGATATCATAATCGGTAAGTTTAGAGTCGGTTTCATTGGGGCGACTAGCTGTTGCATGACAGGGCTCAGGAGCTAATCGCGATTAAGGGAAATTTGTAGTTGTTTGGCAAAGTTACTTTAACCCCATAATCATATTAGAATCAAACATTTTCCACTTGTGCCTTTTCACACTTTGCTCGGTTGTTTTTTATCTCTGTTCATTCGACCTTTCTGAACCACAATGAAGAAATGACTTGTCCTATTATTGAAGTTTTGGTGAAGGTAGAGGGCGTAATTTTCTGGAATTGGTTTTCTTTTTCCTAAAGTAATGCAGATGATTTTGGTGAATGCAACATGTTTATGTTATATAAAAAAGTGTCAAAAATAGCCTACTATAAAGAACAGACGGTTATGAGCACCGTCTGTTTGATACTTTTCAACTGAATGACACGGAATTGATGATTAGAGGAAGGTTTTCATAGTAAGAACGTCGGTTCATAGACCTAAATTACCCTTGACTTTATGACATCATTCATTCATTATTTTGTGTGATTCATTGTAACATCATATAAGATCTCCTTGAATTTTGGTCAAAAGCCTTAAAAATAATAATCAAATCAGCATATTTTTGTTTCAAAATTAATGTATCTCACAATGGCCTATCTACCACATTTACATATATAGAATTTATATAATTATTTTTACAGACGGTTATAAATACCAATGATTGGTCTGTTAAAAGGGGCTGCGCCATCAACTGTGTAAAAGGATGCGGAATGGAAACCTGTACGTATTGCTGTAGCGATTCGAACTACTGTAACGACACCAATGGATCGACCACCTTAGTAACGAGATGGGTTGCTGTGGGCATGGCCCTTTTTGTTTTCATCTCTATCACTTACAGGAAATGATACTTCGGGATTTCTTCACAATTTCCGTGATTTTGGAATCTGGATAACTGAGTTTACTAATGACTGGATTCGTATAATGCTCTATGCCAGAGGATACAAAGCGCAACTATTATTACTCTGGCTTTGACAGCTCTTGCTATTATTAGCAACGCTCATTGTGGTCAAGAAATTCATCCTACCGCGTACTTATTTATCTCACATTGGCTGGGTGCGGTACATTGTGGATCAATTCCTTGCTGAGGGCAATATGCCAAACTGGGATTTGAACCATGTTTTAAAGTCCAGAGATTAATCCACTGGGCTACTTGTAACCATCCACGTGGATGTTGGGTAGCTGAATTAATTCTTTAGATTCGCTTTAAATTTGGATACGTTGTACAATTTTGAAAGCGTGGAAAGATGGAGAGCAAAAACCGTATTTATATTGCCTCGGCTAGGAGTATGAAACTCAATTCAGCAGACATGAACACTAATGAGGTTGACAGGTACAATTAATCCAAACAGAAGCAAATGCAATCAATTGGGGTTACCCACCAGGCGTGGATCCAGAGTCAGACTTTGACGGGATGCTTATTTGACACACAATTTTTCGCTAAAGTTTTGGATATGGGTGAACTATTTTAAAATGCTTTAAGCGAGAAAGATGGAGAGAGCAATACGATAAAAAATAATTAGTTATTTTTTTTTGCTGTTGACAAGTACAGTTTAAACAAATACAATTATCTGGGATTACCCACCAGACGCGGATCCCAAGTAATGGGGTGTTGCATGAAAATTGCGATCAAATTGACTTGCAATATTGCAAGTCAATTTTCGGTCCCTAAATCATGATCAATCATAAATCTTGCAAATTAGTGCTTGATTGCTGATTCGCTCCTTGAAACAAGAAGTTTAATCTGATTCGCTACAGCTAACGTTCGATCTACCAGTTTTAAAATTGCAACAGAATATTTGTAATTGATCGCAAATATTTTCTTGCAACACCCCCTAAGACTTTAGGAGAAATTTGACCCCAAAAGTAGGTAGGCCCTACATCGCTCCATTTCACGCGGTGCGCGATTAAACTCGTAGGATGCACCGTTATATCTTCCTTCTGCCACCCCATGAATCCGCACCTGCCCCCCCCCCCATAAAAAAAATACCCACCAGTAGCGGAGAGGGAGGGGTACATCAGATCTTCACGCGTTTCTCAGCTTAGCTATGGTTGCATGGTGTTTTAATGATATAGACTTGAAAACAATGAAAAACATGTAGAAAGAAGGCTTGTAATAAACTCGCCTATTTAAAGACATACACTGATCCAAATTCTTCGTTAGAACCACAAAGTGATTGGTGTAATTACTTCTTATATTTATGGAACGGAAGTAATAGCTTCTGTTTCAGACGGCTTGCATCTATCAAATCAAAATTATTTATTTTCTATTATCAATATGTGATTAGAAAGAACATATTTTAGTGGCGATGCTACAAGAGTTATCACTTGATATTGAAAACATCAAGCATCTGTGATAAAAAGTATCTGGTAACTTTGACAATTAAATGCAAATAGAATAACGCTTTATTTTATTGTTTTTATCATTGCCCTAACCAGGGAAATTCCCTGTTTTAACCAATCTAGGTAAAAAGAACAAAATGTGCATTTGTGTGTGCGCGCGCGCTCACTCGTGCACGCACGTGTGTGTGTGTGATCGATTTTTTTTTTAAGTATGTTTTGTTCTAAACAATGGGTAATACAAGATGTGTATTTTTCAAATAAACGTCTGTTTTCACATCTACTTAAGATAACAGGGTGTGTCCTGTCATTTCACATGCATGTATTACACTTCACAATCTCTCTCGCCATTGAGAGATTGGAACTTCAATGAGATGTGTGTGGGTTTGCGAGATAGGGCGTTTGCCTGAGTCTGCATTTGTTTGTGCATGTGCCGTGACCGAAGGCGCCTGCCTACACACATATATTAAGCCCGGGGTTTGAATCACGGTACAGCAGTTTATGCCTTAGACAGATGTTTTTTATCTACATGACCCTTAACTTAAATAAACGAAAATACTACATGAAAATGCATTGTTGGTGACAACTAACTTGTGCAGTGTTTAATTTATATTACAGTGTGTGGATGCTGTTATATAAGTAGAATTGTATTAAGAGCAATTACATTAATTCATTTAGTTATTTCCTCTTTAAGGATTTTAATAGCATAGAGTGTATAAGAATATTCCAGAATGTCTCAGTAAAGCTTTGTTGGGATGTCTATTTAATGAGATAAAGTAATCTGTGTTACTTATGGAATGTACTAAGATAGACAATATAATTAGCTATGTTGTTTACATTGTTAATTTCACTGAGGTCGTTCAAGTGTTTTCGAGAAGTGGACTATTCTAGAGAGAAGGATAATGTTCTTTTTAAAGATAATACTAGAAGCTTCCAGAATAGTGAAAATTTATATAAATAAGCTGGCAGTTTCTTTAAGGACATAATCATCATCATATCAGATCAGAAGATCTTAAGAGTTTCACACCAGACTTCATGTCAGAGCATAGGACCTAGTTTATTTCCAACTGGAATACAACATTTACAACATCTTCTGTGGAATTATTTGTACGCCATCAATGAATTGTTTGCAGTTACTTTGAGAGAGGAATTCTCAGTTCTCATCGAAATCATCAACCTGTTTTAATCAACGCTTTTCAACCCATGGATTGCGAAAATTGACAGTTAGTCATTATCAACATTGTCTTCACAGACATTTAAACTCGTTACAGTGACTCTTGTTATCCATCATGCTTCAACATCAATTCCATCATCGCCATCATTGTGAACTTTAATTTAAATAATCTTTGCCAACCAACTTGGATTTTAACTGTATAACTTTGGATTGCACATCTGACACTTCAAGAGATGCAAGATCATTATTATTTTTTATTTGTTTAGTGTATGATTGATGTATTTCTTGTGATTTGATAAGGAAATCAAATTTAAAACTAAATTTTCATCATTATCTGTTGCAGTATCGTAACATATGTGTGTGTGAAGGACAGGGGGTCGGTCCTCACTTCGATCACGTTTCACTTTAGATCCATCAGAACAGTGGCATTTGAAGGCAGTTACATTCTCTTCACATCAACCGCTTTGACAAACAATACTTTAGCAATTTAAATGTTTTGTGTGTTTTTGTTAAGAAAGGATATATGCCCATGCATCATGGTCCTACATTCAGCCTAGATCACGCAAACTCCCTGCCATTCTGATTCATGTACATACACATAATTATAACTGTAATCAAGTTCAATTCTGCATCATACAATCTCTAAAAGTATCTTCGATCCGTCACACACTGAAGCTCACATTCACAATAGCACCCCCCCCCCCCCCACCCCCACACACACCCAGGTAATTAATGCACTTTGGAAAATACGAAGTGTGCAAATATGTAACGTTAGATCTCGACCCCTAATCAAATATTTCTGTCCCGGCCGGATTTCTGTCTATTATATGTTTCCTTATCTACGTCCATTTCTATCGTCTTTTAAATTTTTCATATTTATTGTTTTTCAATTCAAAACAAAATAACGTCATTAAATATCAGTACAAACCCTTACCGTGTAAACTTGACCAGCACCAGTGCCAAGACCCCTACCACCATGCACCATCGCCAGCGCGGCGGCCACCGCCGACTCGTGCATCATGGGACTCGATCAGTCGGATTCATTTTCAATGTCACTTGCAATTTTAGAGTCAAACTGCCCACGATACCACTCCCTGCTTCACTGTCAGAGTCCATATCAAAATCCAAATCCTTTCCATGATCACAAACTATTTCACAACACAAGTGAAACAAAAAAATCTGAGCAAAACTCAGTAGGCCCGAATCGTAGGTGTCCAACATGTCCAAGAGGTACACGAACCACTACCAGCCGACTCATGAATATAAGCCAGTTCGTAACTAGTTCCACTTATGAGAAGATTCTGCGCATGATCAGAGATTGGTCAAGCGACACGATGATTTAAAATTGCATGAGATAAGCACCAATTTTTATGTCATGGTTAATCATACATTCTTTTGAATTGCATTTTTCATTTACATCCACACCAAAAAAATGCGTCAACGAACGACTGGTATTTTACAGTTTGCAAAGTAGGCCTACGTTGTACATGCTATAATCACGGGCTATAATGCATTGAAAGTAGAAATGAAACTAATGCCTTCATAATAGTGTTTGTTGATGTTCTATGCACCTGGTCTATTCAATTTCTTCATTCTGCTATGTAAGGCATGCTTACATAATAACTTGCTTTGAAATCTATCTATCATAATGAAAGAAATGAAAGGTCGTTTGACAAAATTGCCCATGAAGTATAACTACAAACTGGTCTTACAAAAAGGCATGAATGGGAACTTCTCGGCCTTCCAAACATATTCGGGAAGAATTAACAATTTTATTAGCTTTGAATCAATCCCAAGAATCATTCCTTTTCATAAAATCCTCAAAATAAGAAAGCCAAACAATGTTGTTTACGTAAATTTAAATACCTGAAAGTAAACATTTTAACATACATCTATCTACAATCTGAAGAAAATTCATTTCGGATTAACAGATACCCTTCGGCCGTTGCTTAGCTATTCAGAGGTGAGTTTTTGCCTTCGCTTCATCTACGTAACGATATGTGTCAGTTACAAGCTCTGTGATTGGTACAAATGGGAACTCCGTCATTTGCACCAAATCACAAGTACTGAGAATGTAGAGCATACAAAAAGGGTCTAAAGCTTAAGTTTTTCGATGGCCACGATCGTGCCTTTTTGACCCGTCTCCTTGGTTGGGGTTGGTCCTAAATAAGGGATCTTTGTGGTGCCATCGGACAGATTTCCCTATGAAACTGAGATCACATGGGCACTTTCCACATAACGTATAACGGTCCCCTATTAAAAGCTGAAAGAGGATGTAGACTGAGATAGCTAAAAGGGATTAAGAATAGTAGGATGTAACGACCACAACATAATTAAATTTCAATGGCATTTGACTTGATCGTGTCACCTAGCTCTCATGCAAATGATCAGCGATTCATGATTCCACTTTTTTGCCAGATTCACGAAATAGATCAATAACTGATAACATTTCAAACACGTTACCTTTGTTAAGATTCAACGTTGATTCCAAAACTGATTAATGTCATGGAAAACATAAAGCTGGAGCAAGCAAGCACGTTTATACTCCCTCATGCAGGGCAAAGGGATAGTTTGCTTGGATTTAAAGTTCTCTTGAGCCATTACCTATTACCATGTCGCTATGAAAACTCTCATTTCTATTTTACAAAAATCAAAAGAAAATAAACAGAACAGAGCCATGTCCAAAATGTCTCTTTTATTTCAAAAGTAGTGAAAGACAGTGATACACGTAGCATGAAACTGTATTAAAACAATATTGAAAAATAGAAAGTCTATTTTGTGCAGAAAGCATCAACCTCTAAATATATACCAAAAACAATCTTTTCAAACACCTAGAAAATATATCCCTGACAGAATCGGGTTCCCTGAGATGGTGTACAAGTAAACATAATAAATTTGAAAGTTTCACATAAACTCAAACATGTTTTTCAATATATCAATGATAATATTGCTTACTCAATGAAATACTACACACCGGAACTACACACTGTTCAAACTCACAGGAACAAAAGTTACAAAAACTTTATAGCAGCTTATCATAATAAATTGAACATTGGTTAAAATGTCAGTCTTGGTACTATCAAGGAATTATTTTTTCAGTTTTGCTGCAGTGCAATATATCAAAGAATGGCAACACTTAAAAAGGGTATTTTTTTGCAGATAGCATCAACCTCTAAATATATACCAAAAACAATCTTTTCAAACACGTAGGCTTGTATTCTGAAGTCAGGTTTAACTTAGACTATGGTCTAAGTCTGTGCTAAAATTATGGGAAGCCAAACATTTCAAAATTTTGTTTACAGTGAATGCTTCTCACGTTAACTGTGCTCTTCACTAATTATCTAATGGTGAAGACAACTGTCATACTTATCCTTCCCAGGCAGATAATAATGTTTTGGCAGTCCAATGAGCTGATGCATTGAACCTCTACTGTTATAGGTTTATGTAACAACTTGCTTTCCATAGTTAAACCACAACTTAAAACCAGAGTTCAAAACACAACTTCAGAATACGGCCTCTAGAAAATATCTCTGACATCATTGTCTTACCTGAGATGATGTACATGTAAAGACAACAAAATTGTAAGTTTCACATAAAATGAGACATATTTTCAATATCTCAATTATTATAGAGTTTACTCAATCAAATACTGCACACTGTTCTGAAGAGGAACAATACTTACAAAAACTTTCTATAGCAGCTCATCTGCAATGTGCACAGATTAAGGCAAGAGATCATAATAAATTGAACAGCGGTTAAAATATCAGTCTTGGTACTATCAAAGATCTTTTTTTTTCTTTTTGCTATAGTGCAATATATTTTCTATTCACACCTCATAACAATATGTTCTCTCATTTATTTCAGAAAAGAATATGAAATGTATAAATGCGGCATGTCGAGAGATAAACAAACACCACCATACAACTGCATTAACAACATATCCAATGAGCTACAGAAAGACATACCCTAAAAATCCATAAAGAAAGAAATAACTTCACAGGATCATTAATAAAAGGATGTGAAAAATCCAAAAAGGATTATAGCTTTCCTTTGCAGAAAACAACAATCGAAAGCCAGTGTCATGATGTATCATACTTGTCATCTCGTTTTTATCCTCATGCTCATTTATGTAATTTGTAAATATTTGTGTCGTAATGCACTGGTCAGTAAAAGGCATATTACCTGTAATGAACAAAGTTCAATTCAATTAATATGATTGTAAATCAAATTTATCTTGTGATGAGCATTGGGAAATACTCTAAAATACTACACTACACTACAAATCGGACGCATCCGAGAATGAATCAACAATGGCATGCCAGGCTTTTCGATCTGACATGAGAGTTGGTCATGTAACAAATTATTTGTATCCCTACATTTGTCATCAACAACATTTAAAGGTCTTTGTTCTCTCGTTTTATGAGGAAGGTACAACAAAAGTACATCAGAGCCATGTTGTATAAAGAGTTACGATTGATCAAATCAATCTCAAGTATATGGAAATCCAGCAATGACATAATTTTTTCCTTTGGAAATTTGCTCAATGTCCTTTGAAAACAAAGAGAAACATACTGAATTGTTAAAAAAACAGTGAATGTATGAATATACATGTATGTCATTTCTAGAAAATATTTTGAACAAACATTTTCATATATTTTAGATGTTGACGTTGCTGGCTTTTAAATAATTGCGATTGATTGGATCAATCGTAACTCTTAGTACAACAGGGCCCAGAAATAACTTCTTTCTCACTACGGAAACAGTGACGAGCAAATTTCATACTACGTTTAATTACCGTGGTGCAGATAAGTGGAAGATCTCCATAAATTTTGTTTTGTGATCTCTCCAACTGATATTTTGTACCCTCATTAAAAGTCGAGAATATGTGCCTAAAAGTCTATCTTTAATGACTTCTTGATTGTCCATGTTTCTAAACCATACAAAAGGATACTTTTGCACATGCCCTAAACAGGGAGAGTTTTGATGACAGAGAAATATTTGATTCCCAAATCAAATGCAGCTTATTACATGTATTCCGTGCAATAGCTTTTCTAGATAGAAAGTCTTTTCTTGAGTTGCATATGTATGAACCTATTAAAATCATCCAGTTCTTTCAGCTTTATTAGACAACTACATGTGTTCCTACCATAATAAATTATTGATGCTTGTACCTCTAAATTATATTAATTCCACTAATATTCTTCTTTTATATTGCCACCTTTTACATACCATGTCGTCAACTAAAAGATGAATAAATAAATCAAATAGATAATTTAATAAATCAATTATAAGAGAGATGATAATGATAACAATAATTATAATAATATCATTAATAATGAATAATGGGAATAAAAATAATCACAATAATAACAATACATCAAATAACAATTTAAAAAAATCATATTAATCATTAAAGATTACAATACATATATATTTCTAAAATCTTAATATTTCAGTACAGTAGTTCAATGATAAATGTGTAGCTATTCATTATACTTTGTATCGCACCATTAACAGCAGAACAAGAAATGATATCACATGTTATCCAAAATCATGAATCCTATTCCAATATTTCAATACCAGTATAATTTTAATATCATTCAGCACTATTCATGTCATCATCATTCTGAATGAATGAAGGATGGAATGAACACTTGTATTAATCAATTATTGAATGAATGATTGAATTATTGTTGACAATCTGTAAGATACATGAGTCTATTTCCAATTCGTCCAAATGGCAACTCGTCTACTATCATTTGGTCTACCATCAGTTCGTCCACTATACACATGGTCTGATTGCCGATTCGTCCACTCACCATTTCATTTAATTGGACTAAGTGTTAACTGTGCAAAACAGATGAAAATGAAATGGATATTATACCAAATGGTAATGCGACAAACTGGGCACAGACAAAATCGTGATTAGACAAAGAGTTGATCGGACCAAATGGTTATTGGACCACATGGACCACACTGTGCAAAACAGATGAAAATGAAATGGATATTATACCAACTGGTAATGCGACAAACTGGGCACAGACAAAATCGTGATTAGACAAAGAGTTGATCGGACCAAATGGTTATTGGACCACATGGACCACACTGTGCAAAACAGATGAAAATGAAATGGATATTATACCAAATGGTAATGCGACAAACTGGGCACAGACAAAATCATGATTAGACAAAGAGTTGATCGGACCAAATGGTTATTGGACCACATGGTTGTTTAGACAAAATGTTGATGGACGGAATGGTATTAGACTAAATCAAAGCAGACCATGTGGTGAGTGGACGAGTTGGCAGTAGACAAACTGGCAATTTGCTGATAGGTGTAGGTGTAAAAAATCAAGATGGGACTATCAAGAAGAAATTCTAAAAGCATTACCGGTAAATCTGATGAATCCAATTGCAAAATCATGATTGAACTGCCACCACAAGAAGACACAAGAAGTGGTGGCACAACTTGATCAAGGAGGGCGACCCACGGAGGAGGTAAGCATGCGACAACATTGAAGGAATCTGAAGACAATCCTAAAAATGAAGTCCCGTACGTTCCGGGCAACCTTTGACCGGGTCATGAGGATACGCCAAATGATGACAGCGAGGACGGTATTGAAGGTCCATCGGAGGTTGCGCAACCTGAGGAAGAATATGGTTATTGGGGGGATTAAACATTAAATTCGATAATTGATATAGATTCAAATCAGTGATAAGTAATAATGGCTTCAAGTGACTCAACCAGCAAGGATCACATTTGCAATCTATCTATGTATTCTATAATGATAATAATAATGATAACATTTGTAGGACGCTTTATAGGCCCTACAGATACTTCGAAAGGTGGCACAAAATATGCTCCTGTGACATCTTCTCCAGTCTGAATATTTCACAGGGCATAGGGTTAGAGTTGGAATTGTAATAGAGTTTTTCGGTTCAAATGATATAAAGAAAAGGTTTAGGATTTAGTTTTGGAGGTTAGGTCTCATGTGTGGCCTAACGTGCAGATTTTCCATCGGAGCAATTGTCGCCGGAGCAAATGTCGTGGAACTGCTTCGAAAAGCGTACAGGTGGGCAGACTAACAAATGAAAAAAATGAATACATTAATGACAAAAATTAATATGGATTTTTGGAGCGTTGTGGCCCAGTGGATTAGTCTTCTGACTTTGAAATAGAGGGTCGTGGGTTCGAATCCCAGCCATGGCGTAAATTCCTTCAGCAAGACATTTATCCACATTGTGCTGCACTCAACCCAGGTGAGGTGACTGGGTACCCGGCACGATTAATTCCTTGAATGCAGGAGTGCTGAAAGGCAGCTCGAGCTAAAGCCGGGGTAATAATAATAATATCGCGCCTCGGAATAGAATATTTCTAGATAGATGCATAAATGCCTATTATCATTATTCTTCTTCTTCTTATTATTATTAATATACTACTAACAGAAAAAGATGAGTTTTAACTATCTGAATATATCATGATCACAGGGAGTATTCTGTATATGGGCTGAGAGTCTCCAATTTTTTCTGCTATCAGTGAAAATAGTAGTTCTAATTTGGTCCCGAAATATAAATATTCAAAAGATTACCTTATCTGTGAGAATCACTCTCTCTTCACAATACTCTCATTGTATAGTTGTGAGGTAAATACAAAATTAACTGAAAGAGTTGATCTCTTTTATCCGGACTTATGGAAATTTAACCCCCTCTTTAAAGAATGCCATGCTTCAGTAATCCAATATTTCAAACCTCAATTTTCCCCAAATTCTTTGAAGCTCTCTCTCAAATTCAATTAAATCATGTACTTGCGCTTAAGTGGATTATTATTGATCAATTTTGACGAGCTATGTATCTTTGTAAAACTCAGGATCTGCTTTTCAAAAGTAAATAAACATTTAAGAATACATTTGGGGGATATTCTGACTGCCAAAAGTGCCCCTTAATTTCTCCCAAAATGCATGCTTTGGAGCGACCTTTCTTTCTTGAATCTTCTCAAGATCTGCCAAAAACAGTATTCAAGATTTATTAGAATATGAATATTCAGACTATGGCAGAATAATGATACATTATTTTACTGCATATTTTCTTGTTGCCTCAAAAAAGAAGTCCTTAAAATGGAATAACAGCCTCCAAAATTCTGCAATAAGCCCAAAGTGGAAAAAACAGACAGCCCATAAGAACATAATTATTTCCGAAATTCCAACCCTGGATGAGGTTCATATATCGAGACATTAAGAGCTTACATTCTGAGATGCCTGCGTGCAGCAGGGAGATTTTTCAGGTCTTCCTTCATGAGGAATCTCCTTGCCCCAAGGACGTAGTCATGGAAGTATGATGGCCAATGTAGCGGTCTCACGTCGGTGAAAAATACCTGAAAATGGAAAAGAATCTTGTCTTTATTCTGTATTCAAGAACATAAGGGGCCTAGTGGTCTGGTAGTTATGACTCTCGTCTTTCAATCCGAAGGACATGGGTTTGATTCTAAGTCATGTCGAAGAGGAAGGGAAAGAAGAAGAGAGGGAAGAGGTAGAAGAACGGAAGGGAAAGAGAAGAGGGGAAAGCGGAAGAAGAGAAAGAGGAAGAAGAAAAAGGGGAGGAAAGAAGAAGGAAAAGAGGAATAAGAGGAGGAAAAAGAGAAAGAAGGGGATGAAGAAAAAGAGGAAGGGAAGGAAGAGGAAGAAGGGAAAGAGGAAGAAGCGGAAGGGAAAGAGGAAGAAGGCAGCAAAGAGGAAGAAGCGGAAGAGAAAGAGGAAGAAGAAGGGGAATGAAAATGGGAAGAAGAATGGGTTAGCCTACCTCTCTGTCTTCCTTGCTCATTGAAGTTGAGAGAGCTTCTACATTCTTGTAGCCAAAGGACCAAGTGTGCATGAGGAAGAACTTCAGAGCATACACCATCCTTACAACTCTTTGGTTTATCTTCACCATCCTGCAGCAAAAATACAAATATAATTTGTCATTTTAAAAAAGATGAATCGGGTCATCTTGCTGTCTATTGTTATAATCTGCACTGTAAAAACTGTGGTGTTAAAACTGACACCAGTTGGTGTTAATTGAAGACCATACCATGAGGTGTTATACTTACATCCTAGAGACTGAACATAACACCAAAGAGTGTAAATGTAACAACCAAATGTGTTATAATTACACCTATGGGTGTTAGACTAACACTGTCAATTTAATACCGGCGTAAAATAACTGGTGTGGTCCTTTATAAACACTGGTTAACATTACAGTTTTTTCTGTGTAGCTTATCATCAGTATTGAAATAGAAGGACTGAAAAAAGAAATAAATGGCTAATGGCAATTACATGTAAATGATCATTTCAAATATGGTGCCAAACACTCTTGTAACTTTGCATACATTTTGCTGTAGAACTTAAATTTTTAACGGTATGAAGACGCAAAATAACTCTTTCAAATAATTTTCTAATTTTAATATTTTTGGAGACCAAATTATTTTTTTGCCTTTTTACAGAGAACCTTTCCAGGGGGCCGTTTCATAAAGCTGAGTGCAAGTTAAAAGAGACTTTTAGAACGACTGATGATCCTTTCTTGTAGTAAATGATATTGACCATTAAATGTTCATTGGTGACTATTAAGGGCGCACGAAAGGTTCACCAGTCATTCTTAAAGTCACTCATAACTTACGAACAGCTTTATGAAACATCCACCTGCTGACTTATTGTTGGTTCTGGGTTGGATGATCACATTTGTCACTCAAGTCATTCATAACTATACAGTGCGTATCAAAAAAAAATTAAACTTTGAAAAAGCCCTGGGAACTAACAAATATACAACATGTGGGGAATTTTTTCACATATAATCTTGGGTTTGGGTCTCATCTATCTAATGAAAGTAAAAGTTTTGACAGAATGGTACACTTGAGTGAGCACTGTCCATTTTTGTAAAGCTTGCAGAAATCTGTTTGCGCAGAAATGCTCTTTTTCACGCTGTGTCAAGGGGAAAGGGCGAAATCAAACTTAATCTGCGAAACATTTCTCACACATTTCCCTTGCACTTTTAGTCAATTGAATAAAACGGATACATTCAAGCATTTTGTATCAATTTTGCCACCCAGCTGGTAACTCCTTGATTTACATTTCATTTTTCATTTAATACTTGTTTCTCCACACTTTTCCCAAGCTTAACAATGATTAACAAAATGAAAATCCAGCCTAAGCCATTTCATGTAAAGCAAATATCGTCACGGTGGCCTCTGTGTGTGGTGGAGTGGGTGGGGCGTCATGCGCTCTTCCAAGTGTTTTGGGCAAGGAAACGAGTTAAAAAAGGTGAAAGATATCTTCAAATCAATTTTGAAGATATATCATTGACTAGCTAAAATTCATGTGTTCTTCATGAAAGTTCTGCGCAAATCATTTTTTACTAACTTTTCAAAAGTAAGTGGTGCTCACTCAAGCGGAAATATTTATAGACAGTTATATTGTCATTTGCTTAAATGGATCTGTACCAATGTTAAAATGTGGAAAAATCTTCAGGATATTACAATTGTATAATTTAACATGACTTTTTCTAAAGTGTAAACTTTTTTTTGATACGCACTGTATAATAATATAACTATATAAATAATGAAATTTAAAAATTACTTCGCAAATAAAACATGAACAAAGAACACAGGAAAATAAAAGAAACAAATAGTGCACAAAAAATTTTCTCACATTTTCATCTTTCCATAATCATAGTACAGAGCTGGACCTTGGCCTTTGTTAAACTGGACTTAAAACTATGAGCTCATGAAGTTTGGTTGTAGAGGTCCTTAAGGTACTTACGTAGGCTTCTGTCCCGTTAGCTTCAATGCACTATCAATGAAAACAGCTGGTATCTTCCCATATATCATGTTCATGCATTCAAATACAATCCTATTAGTAAAACAAAACAAGGAAATGGCAGGTTAATATATATAATCATTGTTGACTTGATAGAAATTTGACATAGAGTTACAAGGTTCCCATAAAAAAGAAGAACATTGAATCATAAGTCCCATTTAAAGCACAATAAATAAAAAAAACTGGCATCTTCCGATTTACCAGGTTGATGCATTCAAATCCCTGCACATCGATAAAACAAACCAATGAAATGATGGGTATAATGTAGGAAATGCTTGAGGGCCGAGGGTGATTTTGCCCTCAAGAATGCCAAATATGCCCCCAACATACAATGTACTTTCTAGAGTCGCCCCAATTTATTTCACAAATGATATTCAAGATTACTTAAAAAATCAATATTTCAACTATCGCAGAATGATATTTGCTTTTACTGCATAACTACTTGTTGAACCTAAAAAGTAGCCCAGAAAAAAGAAAGAGCAGCCAAAATATCGCAATTGCACCAATGTGAAAAAAAAAAGATAGCCCCTAAAATAAACATTACTTTCTAACCTGGATGAGTGCATGGACAATGATAGATATTTTACATAGAGTGTAAGGGGTGTCCCCGAAAATTGGGGAACAGTGGATTTTATTAGCTTTAAAAGCCTTTCTTATGTGGCTGCCACCACATAATTTCAAACAAATATTGTAATAAGAGAGAACTTTCAGGAGGGATTATTTGCCGTTACTACTACAGTACAAATCTATCCTTTAAGCAATACCATTTCTTAAAGATCCAGACCAGACCCGAAAATGAAATTGACAAATTATATACCAATTGAAAGCATATAAGCTACTAAATACAGCAATGTATGCTTCATGCATTTTCACCGCTTCCCAGCTGAATATTTTGTTTAAGAATATTCAAATTATCTGGCTTCGAACCCCGCTTAGAAAATAGACTTTATTGTGCTTTTCATCTGCCTCAAGACCGTGACATCACGTTGTGTAAGAGGCTTCGTGATTCCATAGGTTTGTACACAGAAAAACTGGGTAATTTTTTTTGCTTTTCATATAATGCATTTCATTTTCTTCACTTCTATCACAGAGGGATATCACATATATTTTTTCCCACAAGCTTGAATTTATGAAATCTACAGTTTTGAACTAGTTTTTGCCATATTTTATTTCCTGCTTATTTGATGCAGATTTCAATTCTATCTGCATTTAGATTATGAATAACAACTTTTCCTGACATAGCAATTTAGGCCCAATAAGAGCCAAACAAAGAAATCCCCAAAAGGTAGTGAATAGTTGTAGGTTTACAACAATTTCAACAGTGAATAATTTTGAGTGCCATTTTCATCAACGAAGAAAAAAAAATGGATTCATATCATGGAATACCCAATAATTTTGTACACAAACCTATGGAATCACAACCCTCCAGACACAACGTGACGTCATCATTTCCAGGCGACGTGGGGGTGCTCAATCGAAGCGTAATTTGGAGGAGCAGTTTCTTTGATTTTTATTTAATATTTGTCATTAATGGAAGGAGATATATGTAATATTTTTGGTATATTTGTATTGTAGGAATCATTACCTTTATTTTATTTTTACACCGGTCAGGGTCTTTAAGTTATTCAACAGATCAAACAATTCTTACTCATATTTAGTGAAATAAAACCTTGGACGTCCAAAGGCCTTGTCTAGGGGAAATATGTTGAGTAGATTGGCGATAATTCCTAAGAGAAAATAGAATAGACATTAATAAGATTTGATATTCAAAGACAGTATCAAATAGCGTTCTTGAATAGCACCACCTTTAAGGGGAAGTTCTCTCTGAAGAAAAGTTTGTTGAAAATACCAGAAAAAACAAGAATTATGTTGGTGAAGGCTCGAGTAAAAATCAACAAACAATAATTAGAATTTTACGCTCTTGATTTGTGACATCATAAACATGCAGCTGCCCATATGTTATGTCATATGAAAATGATGAATTCCATTTTTTAAAGTCCCTTTTCTTTCAGGAGTGGGTGTGAAACAATTTGTCTGATAATACTGGAGGTACAATTAAAATCCTTTTCAATTTTTTTGAGAAAATAACATTTCACTGATTTTTAAAAGTTTACAATTTATAGGAATTAAGCTGCTCACATATGACATCACAAATCAAGAAATAAGCTTCTATTCTAATAACTTTTTAAATCTTTGATGGATTTTTCTCAAACCTTAAGCGATATTTTTTCTGTATTTTTTCTTCTATTTTTCACTGAACTTTTTGTAAGGGGTGAAATTCCCCTTATAGTCCTCAGCTACTCAAATCTAACTATGTTCCAATCTGAGCGAAAAGTTTTTTATATTATAGGCAAACTTGAATGATAATACACTGCTTAATGCATTCATAGTGCAATAACTATGAAATCAAGCAGCAAAAGATAATTTTCCCCTCAAAGACATTTTCACTTCCATATACAAATACAATTATGAGCTAATAACACAATGTTATTCAGCTTTCTCTCACAGAATTATAAAAAAAAGTGGAATTCATCTGGGGGTCTCACCTGCATCACGCAATTCAATACAGCAGCAGTGATGACTTTGAAAACTACTATTGAATTGAATTGAATTGAATTTATTACCATATATCATTATCAGGTACAATTACAAGGAATTGTACATCACATATAAACAAAACATTTGGTAATTGGAGCTAACATAATAGCAAGACGCTAATCGAGGTTAGCCCAAAATAACGTCATTATCATAGTTTAAACAATAAATTTAACTAAATTTAACTTTAACTCGCACAAGATGTTCAGTGATACTTGGTTACTCTTATGTCCACGTTTTATGAACTAGACCAATACGCTTACAGAGATATGATGGTAATTCAACAAATACCCCCTACATGGCCAAAGTTCATTGACCTTACATGACCTTTGACCTTGAATCATGTGACCTGAGACTTGCACAGGATGTTCAATGATACTTGATTACTATTATGTCCACGTTTCATGAGTCAGATCGATAAACTTTCAAAGTTATGATGGTAATTCAACAGATATCCCCTTATTGTCAAAGTCCATTGACCTTGGTCATGTGACCTAAAATGCGCACAGGATGTTCAGTGGTACTTGATTACTCTTATGTCCAAGTTTTATGAACTAGACCAACATACTTTCAAAGTTATGATGGTAATTCAACAGATACCCCCAATTTGGCCAAAGTTCATTGACCCTAAATGACCTTTGACCTTGGTCATGTAACGTGAAACTCATGCAGGATGTTCAGTGATACTTGATTAACCTTATGTCCAAGTTTCATGAACTAGGACCATATACTTTCTAAGTTATGATGACATTTCAAAAACTTAACCTTAGGTTAAGATTTGATGTTGACGCCGCCGCCGTCGGAAAAGCGGCGCCTATAGCCTCACTCTGCTATGCAGGTGAGACAAAAAGTAGTACAAAATCATATTTTTTTTATATTCATAAAATAAATAAATAACAATCAATCAAAGAAATCAAATGAAGTAGAACAAAAGTTTGACAGGAAAATTTAGAAAAATAGATATATTTTTAAAAATTGTTCTATGCATAAATTAGAAATTCAAATCCCGAGTAGGCATATATTCTTAATATGTATAGGCCTATATATATATATATATATATATATATATATATATATATATATATACAAATGGTTTCTGATCAACTTACCTACATGTGATCCCACTTTGCTTGGATTAACAGGACTGGTGACTAAGTTATAGACTAAGATTGTAGCAGGTCTGTGTATAATAAAAACATATGAATTACGTTACCAATCTTTTCTTATTGTACTAACAAGCATGGTTTGGATTAATAGGACTGGTGACCAAGTTATAGACTGTGAAGGTGACAGGTCAGTGTATGATATTAACATATGGATTGGGTTATCAATCTTTTCTTTATTGTACTTTATAAAATATACTGGATAGAGTATTGTTTGGATTAACCATAACAGTCCTGGCAATTTGGCCACCTTGACGTTTTATATGGTAAATTCATAATGTTAATAGCTTGCACTGTTGCATTTTAAGATCCTTTTCCTTTAATTTTTTAGACCAACATTGTGACACCTGTGTACACATTTCCAAAATGATACAACCTGCTAGTGCCTACTCAATCAAAGGTTCCTGACTTATAATCCTTGACACTAAAAACTTTTCTCGTAAGCAATCACTTATCATTTTATGGATATATCCATCAAACAAATTGCTGAGGAAACAATTGAAAAGGCAATTACTGCAGCCTATTGACTAAAATAAATAACTTTATAAATCAATTTTATCATTCTTGGAAGAGGGGATTGTTCTACTCACTTATTGACCCCTGTATACCAAGTTGCACCGATCATTGCGTTCGCTACAAAATCAACGGGGGAGGCGTCAACGAGGGCCTCTGGGTCAGAGAGCACTGTACTTACCAAACCCTTACCAACCTACAACAGGAGATAATAATGATAATAGAAATAAAAATAACAAGTGGAGTGCCTCTGGCAGTCTTGCCTGGAATATGTTATTCAATATAGCAGCAGTGCTGACTTTGAAAACGACTAAAGAATAATTATTCACAAAGAACACCATTCATATAATATGAAACTATGTTCATTGAACTTAAATGACATTTTACCTTGTTCATGCTATTAATAACGATTATGTATATTTTAGGATAGGGGCTCCACGTCCCACTAGCAGTTCTAGCTACTTCTGTGGAGTCCTTCTACCAATGAATTATATATGACTATTTACCTTGTATCTGACTGACTTTGAAAACGACTACAGAATAATTATTCACAAAGAACACCATTGATATGATATAATACTATGACCTTAAATGACATTCTACCTTGTTCATGCTATTAATTATGATATATTTTAGGATAGGGGCTCCACGTCCCACTAGCAGTTCTTGCTATTTCTGTGGAGTCCTTCTACCAATGAATTATATATGACTATTTACCTTGCATCTGACTGACTTTGAAAACGACTACAGAATAATTATTCACAAAGAACACCATTGATATGATATAATACTATGACCATAAATGACATTCTACCACGTTCATGCTATTAATAACGATTATGTATATTTTAGGATAGGGGCTTCACGTCCCACTAGCAGTTCTAGCTACTTCTTTGGAGTCCTTCTACCAATGAAGTATATATGACTACTTATCTTGTATCAATGTATTATGACATCTGGTAATAAAATAAATTCAGTTCAGTTTAGCTCCTTTTGAGGTTTCATGATTGCCTGTGTGACGTAATAATTTAAGTCAAGGATATCCATCCGCCTCCTTTCCCCCCTGCGTAAATCTTTGAGAAAGTTTTTAAAACAGATTGAAATAAAATAATAATACCAATAATATTAATTAGGCATTATATAGCACCATCTATCTAAAAATAACATATTCCAAGGCATAGTCAGTTGTTATTATTATATTCATTATTATTATTAGTAGTAGTAGTACATGTAGTAGTGGTAGTAGTAGTTGTCGTCGTAGTTGTAGAAGTATTGTTACTCTCTTGGTTTTAGCTTGAGCTGCCTTCCGGCACAGACAATAATACAAATAAGCTCAAACCAGAAAAGGAACAGATAATCTGGCAAATATCACTTATTTATTTTTGAACATTAAAAAACTACAATATAATCACAAAAATGGTTTCATTTACATTTTCCTACCAACATTCCGACTTTATGTACATGCTTTCAACCAAAGACAATATCATATTCTTTTTAAAGCCCATGCAAGGAAGAATACTACTTTTTGAAAATAATTTTACTTACTGCAACAACCAGTCCAGTTCCACCAATTAGCGAATCAACCCATCCCTGAAAAAGGGAAAAAAGCTAATGTAATGATATATAATATGAATAGTAATATGAAACATTTGGATACGATTAATAAGATGTTTATAAATGCTGCATTACTATAATTATAAAATTGCTTTAGCATGGCTACCCCGATCAGACACTCAAGCATTAAAAAAAAATCTACCAGGTACCCATTTATTACACCTGGGTGGAGAGTGACAAATGTAGATAAACACCTTGCCCAATGACAAGACTGCTGCAGTGGATTTGAACCCCAGACCTTGTGGATGAGAGTCCAGAAGAAAATTGAAATTTATGATGATGTATATACATGTAAGATGTCATAAATCAATCGCTATATTTTTCTTGAACACACTGCACATAAAAGTAACAAATCATACCAAAAGAAAATATGAAACCATAGAATAGAGTCACATAAATGAATACACATTAGCACATCACTGATCCAATCAAACAGCCATTGAAATAGTAAATTTGAGAAAGTTCCAATTGCACAGATATAACTACTAACATTAGGAACTGGCCAATATTGTACATATGAATAAAAGAGCTCTACTCTGCCTTTTGCAACCACAGGATACAAACATGAAAAAAAAATGTGTCAACAAAATGCAGAAGAAAAAGCTGCATTTTGGGGGTAATTTCTGAAAGATTTTGCATATATTGTCAGAGAAAATGTATTTTCACAACAAAATTCTAAACATCTGTGTAAGAGTTTGGCTCACCTCTTGGTGTTCTGCCATATAAAAAGAAAATGAAGGACACAATATAGTTTGGTAATTTTCGAATAAATTTTGCATAAATCAGTAGTTCTGCCACAATACCATCACTCAATGCTTAAAAAACAAACACAGAGTCCTGTGTTCTGAAGTCCTTATAGATCAGTCTAAATATGTGCTAAAATTATGGGGAGCAAAAAAACAGAAAGTTATGCTTATATTGTATATCTCTTATATTTACTATTTTTTTCTTGCTTTGCTTTAATTGTGAAGAGAATATTTCAGTTATTATTCTGAGACAGTTATAAATTATTTGAGTGTCAAAATGATAATGAATAGAACATATACTGATAGAGATTTGTGCCCCAATTGTAAAACTACATGTACAACTTTAAACCAGGGTTCAATTTAAACCTGAGTTCAGAATACGGGCTTATCACTCACACTGAATGCAGAAGACTCTCGCAGTTACTTACAGGATATGGTTCTTTCCATGAGCCTATAACGATGGACGGCCTTGTGATGCAAATTGGCAACCCCTTACCCTCTTCTTTGATGACACACTCCGCCAGAGCCTTGGTAAAGGTGTATGTGTTTGGTCTCTTGCCAAGCAGCATCGGGGTTAACGCCTCCATCATGTCTTCTGACATCCATCTAAAAGACATAAGAAGAGAATTTATTGTGATTTGTTCTGTCAGAAACATCAAGGAGAAGCTTTTCTACTTAATTCCAGTATAAAACAGAGTGTCAATCAATTGTTGATCATTTCAAAAAAGCCATTAAATCCAATCAAACTCCCATTCCACAGAGACCAAGACCGCTGAAAGACCTTTGAAAGACCATGAATTCTGGTTGATCTTTCAGAGGTCTCTCAATGAACCTACAATGGTCTTTGAGGTCTTACACAAGTCCTGACCAATCTTTCAGTGGTATTCATGGTCTTCATGGGCTCCAAAACTTTATGAAACAGTTCAGAACAGTCTTACAATGGTCTTACAGGAAAATGGTCTTTCAGTGGTCTTTCAGCAGTCTTTCAGCGGTCTTTCAATGAACTTTCAAAGATCTTAATAGTCTTTCAATGATCTTTGAACAGTCTCTCAAGATTTTTTACAGAGATCACTGTAAGACTCATGAGAGATCATTGAAAGATCATTCAAAGACCGGGCAAAGTTCACGAAAGGAATTCTGAAAGATCACTTGTTGCATAAAAGATCTCTGAAAAATCATTGAAAGATCTCTATAAGACTACTCTAAGACCAGTAAGACAAGAAATATCCATCAGTCTTTCATAGTTCTTTAAATGGTCTTTCTGAGCAATTCCACAGAGATGACAAATTTAAGTGATCTTGGAGAATGCTGTAAGACCTTGCCAATTTTTGGTCTTTCAGTGGTCTTTCAATGGTCTCCGTTCTGTGGAATGGGGGCCTTAAAAGACAATAGATTGCTTGGACTAAGCTGATCATTCAGAGGTGTTGAATTATTTATAGTGGCCCACATATAGAGTAGTGTGAATGCAGCGCTTTGTAACCAAAGGAAAAGACACTACCGGTATATCAAATGTCCATCGGATTTGATTTATTTTTTCTTCTGCATTCATATATATATATATATATATATATATATATATGTATAAAACATTCGTATACAATACAATTTTCATTATGTAAGAAGCATGATATATCAGATATTGATTTAGGCATGACTCATAAAGACAAAAAATACAAAATAGAAAAGTCATTCTAAACAAATATGATCTTCAAGCAACAAAGAAAATTTTAACATTTACAGTTTACAGGAGAAGGATTGTCATTATAAGCAGATTGCTTGAAAAAAAATGACAACCCCGGAATAAAACTTTTTAAAGTAATACATACATTTATAAAGCAGAATGGAGATGAGCGAGGATGACGGTGATAATGGTTGGATTGGAATCAGTTAATTGCCATTCGATTAAATTATGAAAGAAACTGGCCACGTTGTATTCTCAACTTTGGACAATCTATGTTACAGTTCACCCATAAATAGCGAATTGTGACACAAATTTTGAGGTTCAATTTTTGCAGCATCAAAAATTTTGCTGGGCGTAGATGATTTACTCAATTAGCAGCATTCAAGATCTTGTTCTGGTCAACAGGGGGTGGGGGTAGACAACTTACTCTACAGTGTCCAAGATCTTATATGGGTCAATAGGGGGGTAGACAACTTACTCTGCAGTGTCCAAGACCTTGTATGAGTCAATGGGAGGGGGTAGACAACTTACTCTGCAGTGTCCAAGACCTTGTATGAGTCAATGGGAGGGGGGTAAGACAACTAACTCTGCAGTGTCCAAGACCTTGTATGAGTCAATGGGAGAGAGGGGTAGACAACTTACTCTGCAGTGTCCAAGACCTTGTATGAGTCAATGGGAGGGGGGTAGACAACTTACTCTGCAGTGTCCAAGACCTTGTATGAGTCAATGGGAGGGGGGTAGACAACTTACTCTGCAGTGTCCAAGACCTTGTATGAGTCAATGGGAGAGAGGGGTAGACAACTTACTCTGCAGTGTCCAAGACCTTGTATGAGTCAATGGGAGGGGGGTAGACAACTTACTCTGCAGTGTCCAAGACCTTGTATGAGTCAATGGGAGAGAGGGGTAGACAACTTACTCTGCAGTGTCCAAGACCTTGTATGAGTCAATGGGAGGGGGGTAGACAACTTACTCTGCAGTGTCCAAGACCTTGTATGAGTCAATGGGAGAGAGGGGTAGACAACTTACTCTGCAGTGTCCAAGACCTTGTATGAGTCAATGGGAGAGAGGGGTAGACAACTTACTCTGCAGTGTCCAAGACCTTGTATGAGTCAATGGGAGAGAGGGGTAGACAACTTACTCTGCGGCATCTAAGATCTTGTATGGGTCAACAGGAGGGGGTAAACAATCTCCTCTATTGTGGATTGGTCACAGTTGCTGTATGCTGTTGAAACATGATGAAAGACCTGCAAGGTAGCAAGCAAAAAGGTATCATTATATGAAAATATCATTAAAAACTACAAGATTTATTCTCTTCAAGTTCATACATAGAAATAGATAAAAAAAAAATTTGATAAACATTCAATCTGTCTTACAGTTGGGTAGGTTTAAATAAAATTTTTAACAACTTTTTAAACTCATAACCCAGAATCGTGTCACTTAATTTTCTTCTGTTTTTATATTGCATTTTTTTCATAAATTAAGTTGCTCAACTTCTTAAGTAACAACTTAGTCCATTTAATTACAGAAGGGGTAACAAAGGGTATTGCCAATATGAAGAGTATTTGTCATAGACTGAGGAAATCTCTGAAATCCTTGTACAGTAACTTGGAACAAACTCCCGGAAGATATCCAGAATGCCATTTCTGTTGAAAGTTTCAAATATCATTACAAGGAATTTCGCTTAAATCTATAACAATTATTTAACTGTTCTATTTTGGTCCATATATATATAGTATTGCTATTATCAGCATGAGTACCCAATAATACACATCTACTTATCATCAATTATTATGATTTCCTATGAGTATTAATACTGTTACAAATTCTTTAAATTGAGGCCCATTCCTGTTTTAAGTTGGTATTCGATTTATAAAACCTCTTTCCTTTTCCTTCACTTCTTTATCTTACTACATGTATGAGATAAATCTTGCTATTTGTTCTTTTTTCTGATGTTTCATTTTTAGCATTATTTGTATTTTAGTTTTGCTGTATATAATTACATGTATTCCTAAGTATTTGTAATCTTTCCTTTTAATATGTGTATATTTTCTTTATGCAGGACCATTGTGTGAAACAGCCTGTGAGCTGATTAATGTTTTATCCTGTTGAAAGATGTTTCAATAAATAAATAAATAAATAACATGTATGAGAAAGAATAAACTACAAGTTACAGAAACCTACATACATGTAGTTAAAAGACAAGACCACCCCAACAAAAACTTGACTTGAATAAAAAGAGAAAAATTCAAGAAGCATAACACTGAAAATTTCATCAAAATCGGATGTAAAATAAGAAAGTTACGGCATTTTAAAGTTTCGCTTATTTTCAACAAAATAGTTATATGAACGAGCCAGTTACATCCAAATGAGAGAGTTGATGACATCACTCACTCACTATTTCTTTTGTATTTTATTATATGAAATATGAAATATTTTCATTTTCTCGCCATTGTCATGTGAAATGAAGTTTCATTCCTCCCTGAACACGTGGAATTCCATTATTTTAACATTTTGTGCTTCAGGCAATGAGGTCCTAATCATCAAATTCGTAAAAATTGAAATATTGTATAATTCAAACAATAAAAAACAAAAGAAATAGTGAGTGAGTGACGTCATCGACTCTCTCATTTGGATGTAACTGGCTCGTTCATATAACTATTTTGTTGAAAATAAGCGAAACTTTGAAATGTCATAACTTTCTTATTTTACATCCGATTTTGATGAAATTTTCAGCATTGTGCTTGTCTGATTTTTCTCTATTGATTCAAATCAACATTTTTCTGAGGTGGACTTGACCTTTAAAGTTGTTCATTGTGACATCCCTGATTTGTTCAAATAAAAGCTACATGTATTCATTTACCTCTAAATTGGCAAAGCATTCACGATATAAAAAATATATATATTGATTTATTCTCATTCAAATTTGGCACATTTTAATCAAATTTGCTAATAATTATTCATTCTCAAATATGTTAACATCCACACTTAATTCTTATCATCATTAAGAGGCTAAAAAAAAACAATATTTCTAAAATGTTATTTATATGCTAGGAAAGCCCTGTGTCTGAATTGTTTAAAGAGAAATGCCAGTAGTTGCAGTAAACACCGATTTCATGAGAAAGTCTGTAAATTCATTCTTAATTGTCAGTATATCATTGAGGATCTAGATATGGTACATTTACATAAACTGAACTGAATTGTGTATTATTATTATTGCTTTGAATGTCTGCCCGACACTTGACCCGAATCCTGTGCTTATTTGCTAATTTCTCAGCATTATTTTTATCTATACAGACACTTTGGTGGTAATTTCATTGCATTCTGTACGAACTCATTTTGATATCATTACCACAACTGGCATTTACCTTTAACCTAAAAGATTACTGGACAAATATTCACTTACCAATAATTTCTTCATTCCTTTGCTCATTTGCAAGATCTTTCTGGTGGCAAACACGTTCATTCGGAGAGAAAGTCTGAAAAACAAAGAAAAGATTACCGGTACACTGATTGGTTCATCTCAAGCATCCTTCAATGAAATTTCTATCTACTTTGTTTTTTTCCAATTAAAGCAAATATGCCACAACATATATGTAGAATGTCGAGCACACATACGCATGTAGGTCGCACATGCCTATAATTAAGAAGAAAAAGGCAAAATGTAGGTCTATTCATTCACCCAACCCACTCCTAAGATCATAGCTGATTGACATAAAGGTATGCACACGATTCTAACATTGATTCTTAATAATAGAACAATCACTGAAGCTGCTTTGCCAAAATATTTTTGGACTAATTGACTGGCGCAAGGATTGGGGCTTTTTCTCTGTTTCTGGGGTGAATGAGATCACGTCACAAGATGTTTTCGTACTTCATGAATAAGGCACTAGACAGCAGATGCCGCACAGCAGTATAGGCCTACAAGTAATTGGCCTATTCAGGCAAAATTAACTAAATTCAAATGGAAGATAATAATAACACTTTTTAAACAATCAAGGAATATCAATCCTTACAATAACCACACGAGTAAGAATAGATATCATGAATAAAGTGATAGATAAAACAAATCAATATGAATAAATCAAAAAAATTATTAAAAGATATTGCAGTAAGCAAGTGTTGTTTACACATTAAAAGTAAGATGAATATTTTAAAATAAGATTCGTAAAGTACAGTATGTACTACTTACAACATTTTTTCATCAAATCTGACAGTAGCTGCAACATGAAATACAAGCTCTGTCTCCTCCTGAAGAATTCGGATGTCATCTTCTTTTAAGGCAAGGTCAGGTTCGATGAGGTCGGACTCGATGGGGATAAGTTTTGACTGGAAGTCTGGCTGTGCTTCCCTGACTTTGTCAAACATCTGTGGAGTAAATGAAAATGTTAATCTATAACATACTGAATTCTACAATTTCCATAGGTTTAATTTGTACAGCAGACTAGAATTCTATATTCCAGGGGCAGCACCGTAGGTCAGGTTTGGTGAGGTCGGACTCAATCATGGGGATAAGATTTGACTGGAAGTCTGGCTGCGCTTCCCTGACTTTGTCAAACATCTGAGGAGTTAAAGAAAATTAACCTGTAAACTATTTAATTTATGGAATTTCCATAGGTTTTGATTTGAACAGCAGACACAATTCTATATTCCTGGGAGTGGGCCACCATAGCTAGAGATAAGGAAAGGCAGGGCAGGGGGGAACCATCCCATAACTATTGACTTTTTAAATGATCAACAATGGAAAAAAGAAATATCGGAAGAAAGATGATAGGATACTGGGAAGTGGAATTCTATAATAACCACAGCCTATTTTTTCATAGAGAAATATGGTAAAGAAAAAAAGATAAAGAGAAAAAAAATAGGTCCTTAAGGCTTCCGCCCCCAATCAAGTGCTATCCCTGCCTCTAGGCCAGCACAATAATATCAACCTTATCTCACACAGAAGTGGCAGACTAGTTTGATTTATCAGTTAAATGAACGTACCACAGAAATTTGTGATAAGCATTGCATGTATCAAGAAACAATTCAAATAGGATATTAAGGCAACATCAGAAGTCAGAACTTTACATCAATTACCAACTGTTCTGTTTTAAAAATTTGTAGAATCTTAAATCAGTTCTAAGGAGTTTTATGAAGATGGTAGAGAACGGTTTAGACTTGCAACCAAACAGATCACAGTAGTCACTAATGCAAGCCTCTGATTGGTTGAAAATCCAAGTTACTGTACATGTAGGTTTGATTTTTGGAGCTGCGATTGATTGCAACTCTTTCTGTTTAAAGGGGAAGTTCACCCTGACAGAAAGTTTATTGTATAAATAGCAAAAAAAGATAATAAAAATATTGGTAAAGGTTTGAGGGAAATCCATCAAAGATATAATAAGTTATTAGAATATTGATTTTTTTTATTTGTAATGTCATATGCGAGCAGCTGCCCATGTATCCTGAACTAGAAATATATGTTATAAAATGAAAATGGGTTTATTGTGTACCAATGTGAAAGTTTGAGTAAAACCCATCAAAGTTTTTAAAAGTTATTATAATTTTATTCTTTTTATTTGTGACATCATATGAGAGTAGTTTCCCCATGTATCGTGAATTAGAATATCAATGAAATGTCATTTTCTCAAACCTGCTTCAGCATATCAAAATACAAAATTATTTCACACCTGCTCCTGAAAGAAGAATATTTTTAGTCATCACAAACCATTAAAAAATAGAATTTATGCATTCTATATTACATCACATATTGGGCAGCTTCTCATAAATATGTCGCAAATCAAAGTCTTGAAATTCAAATATGGATTTTTCTCAAACCTTTACCAGTACATTATATTATTTTTGCGGTATTTTGCAACAAATTTTTTTTTATCAGGGTGAACTTCCCCTGTAATCAACTTACCATGCCAGAAGTTATCTCTTTGATACGAGCAGCCGGTCCCTTGTCCTTCTTTGTTCTGATAAGAAGGAAAATCTTCTTGATGTCTGGGCAGCACCGAAGGAGTTTCTCTAACAGCACCTTGCCAATGAAGCCAGTGGCACCGGTGATCATCAACGTCTTGCCGGCATAGAAGTCACTGACAGAGCAGTACGCCATGGTGGGGGAGAGCTATTCAGGGAAATCATAAAAGGAATGAAATTGCTAGAAATTAAAAGCCCTAGTTCTGAAGAACAGTTAAGCCATGGCCTATAATACTACTAAAATTACAGGAAGAAAAAAATGTCAAAATGTTGTTTACAGTGTATGTTTCTGATATTTACTACATTCTTTTCACATGCTTTAATGGTGAAGAAAACCCCTTTATTACCCACCAGATCAGTGGCATAATGATAAAAAAAATTGAGGGGGCTCGATATGAATAAAAATTAAGTTTCTAGCAAGCAAAGCAAGAAAGCAAATATATTGACATTTTTATTACAGTTTGTGATAGAGTTTGACAAAATATTCAGAAAATAATATATTTCGATTGTCCTTATCTTTTGCCTTTTCTTTCCTTTTCTCTTCTATTTTCTTAGTGAAAAATTGAGGGGGGCTTGCTGGGGCAAGAGTTGAGTCCACCCAAGAAAAAATGTTGATATGAATGAAAATAGAGAAAAATCAAACTAGCATAACATTGAAATTTTCATCAAACCTGATATAAAATATTAGTAAAGGAAGTTATGACATCTTAAAATTTCACTTATTATTCACAAAATAGTTTTTTGCACACTTTAATACATGCAAATGGAAAAGTAATTGATGTCCCTCACTAATACTCATTATTTCTTTCAGGTTTTTTTTATTGTTTGAACTATACAATAAATCAATTTTAAATTTTAGGACCATCTTGACCATAAAATGTTAAAACAATGGTAATTCCACATGTTCAGGGAGGAATAAAGCTTTCTTTCACATGACAATAAGGGGAAACTTGAAATATTTCATACTTATAATAAATTACAAAATAAATAGTGAACTGAGTGGTTGACATCATTCAGTCCCTGATTTAATTGCATACAGACCAAGATGGGCAAGTTCTGTTTTCTGAAATTAAGCAAAATTTTTGAATGTCATAATTTTCTAATTTTACATCAAAATTTCATGAAATTGTCAGTGTTATACTTGTTGGATTTCTGTGTTGGGCTGGACTTGGCTTTTATTGGTACAGTTATACTACATTGAGCTACATCAATGTGATCAAGAAATTGAATTGTTTATTACTTCATTTAACTTGAAATTGAAATTAACAAACAGATATCATTCCTAATTACCAAGTACACTGTAAAACGGTTCCATGACATTTCTCTGCCGACAATTGCTCCAAATGTTGCAAATCCCACATATCAATGGAATGACCAACTTCAACTCTGGATATATCACTATATACCCTATCCTAAACTAACATAAAACCCTATTGCAATAAACAGGCCTACAGCTGGGAACAATTGTCGCAGGAGCAAATGTTGTGTCTGTAAAACAGCCTTAAGTTCAAGAAGTAATGGCACTTCATTAAGAACATGCATGTGCTGTTTCAATGCCCCACCTGTTACATGTATTATTAGGATTGTCCTCATAAACTTATCAAAACAGGTCTATGGTACATATGCCATCTAGGCAAAATCGTGATATAGGCCCCGCTCGAGAAACACTTGTAATCGATTATACTACCTCAATATCTAGGTTGCTAACTTCAGCTCACTATATATATTCGTGATACAGGCCCCGTTGCTGTGTTGAATGGCTTAATTTGAATGCCCGTTCGCGGGGCCTGTTTCACAAGTATAGTACTATAACCGTAATATAGGCCCCGCACTAAGACACTCTAACAGAGGGGCCTA